>NW_017304341.1:166083-168271 GCF_001594115.1 Trachymyrmex septentrionalis | reverse complement strand
ATATATATATATATATGATGATGAAATAATGCTAAAAGATAACGATGATAATTTAATATGAATATAAAATAACAGTTTTGACACTTCGTATACATTTTTATAGTTTCGAACCGACAATATTGTTTATCTGTCAAGTCGTATCATCGCATACCTGACTGAGATGCGTCACGTGGCTCGCCGCGTAGTAACTAGCTCTGGAACCGCATGGCCTCGCATACAGCGGCTCGAGGTCGGCGATAGTAGCATAACTTCCGGAATTCGCACTTCCGGGTCGTGGGTCGACTCTAACTAAAACGGAACTCCTGGCCAGGCCACCGGTGTCGGCCGCGGAGTAACTGCAGCAGGGCAGAGTTTTCCTGAAAGGACGAAAGGATCTCTGTAGCAGCACGATTGTTACACCCGGGTTAATTATCGTTACAATGGCGCGAGACGCGTTGCCCCGTAAAAGCGGGAACTGGAATAATTGCGGGAGCTCCGGATTCCACCGTCGACAATGGGACGATTTTGCTGAAACAAATTTTAACGCTGCGCAAAGTCTACAAATCCAGGGAATTCGCTCTCGATTTTGGTCGTCGCGTCGCCGAGAGAATTATTTTACTCAATGATCTTCGTAGTGTATTTTCAAGTGGAAAATTAAGCTTTTTCAGATTCACAATATTATCTCCTTTTACATTATGCTCAACCATCCGACAATAATTATATGATTTTATAGAGTCCAGTTACACAATTGTAAGAATTATCCTATTTAAAAAAATGCCAAGTATGGCATTTCAAATTCTGTTAGAATTGTATCGTTGAATATAGCACATTTGATACTTCAGAAACGTGTATAAGGTACCATTGTTACAGGATCACAAAATCTACACCGTAACCGCTAATTTAACTGCTTTAATTTCGCTTGGGGATCACCGCGTAATAGGCTCTTTTAGCAAGCTTTTCCCTCGGGAGGCTACTCAGGTAGCAATATGTCGAGATAAACGCAATTCAAATTACAACATCGTTTATAAGATAGACGGTCACTTTATAAAGTCCGACGTATACATTTCTCTCATCAAAAGATAGAAGAGCATAAGTGGGAAGAACGGTGCATTATCATATTTCAGAGTACTCCATTCTGTGCCCTTTACATAACCGTCAACGAGGAATTATCTTCGACAAGAAGTTCCTCGAGTATTCACTCTCTATCTTTAGCTAGGAGGATTTACATCTCGACCCGGATGAGCTCTCGAAAAGCTCTAAATGATCCTCTCTTTCTCTGTCTTTCTCTGTTTCGTACCATCTTCTCTCTTACGTACCATAACTGATCGTCTGCGAGAAAACGCATATCAATTCCATTTTACCTTAAAGAACTGTTCTTATATTTTTGATTAATTGATTGACTTTTAAATTCATATTTTATATTTCTAATTTATGATATTGATTTAATTTTTCAATCGTATTCATTTTGACTTGTCTTTAGATATAAATATAATAGCTTTAATATTTCGACAAAAAATAAAAATACTGTTTAAATTAATTAAAATAAAATGAAATAAAGTAAGATATAAAAAATAAAATAGATGATAAACTAAAATATGTATTATGCTATTAGAGCAATTAAAAAGAATTTTCAATGCAGACAGTTTTATTAGAATGAGGATCATATGCGTGTGTTTCCAGAAACATAGAAGAAAAGAAAAAGAAAAAAAGGAAAAGACGGAATGACGACTGAAAAATACCAGCGAGAAATAGAAGAGGATATTTTTAGAGATTTATTGGCCATTTTGTGCATGTAAATCTGCCGGCGAACGTATTCGCTAAAAAGACGAACGACAGAAAAACGCGTACAGCCATCGATTTCAAATATCCCCCGTTCGCTCGTTCGTGCCCATTTATTTTTACGCGACCCTTACGGAAACGTTTCGCGGCCAGATCGACTTCCGACGAATCCGTCTGTGCCTGTGAAAGCGAGCCCTCGCCTCGCCAGGAACAGAAACGTTAAAGTGTCGTTCGGAAAGTAATATCACTTTTGTAACTCGCGAGCAAGTATTTGCGTTGAAATTTTCATAAATTGAAAATTTATGGCGAAATCGATGACGTGTACGCCGCAATATTATCAGCTCGAGGGAGAGCTAACTTTTAATATAAGCTATAAAAAGATCACGGTGTGAACAAATATCTCTTGAATATCATTATGTCGTATGTAGAT
>NW_017304341.1:147998-165983 GCF_001594115.1 Trachymyrmex septentrionalis | reverse complement strand
GGGAGAGCTAACTTTTAATATAAGCTATAAAAAGATCACGGTGTGAACGAATATCTCTTGAATATCATTATGTCGTATGCATGTAGACGTATATTCTGAATCTGATATTTATTACGGAAAAGCTAATCGAGTCAATACCGAAGTACAAAAAATAAACATCTCATCGGAGGGAATCGAAAAGTTGGAAGACTGCAGCAAAGTCTCGACGTGAGTTTCGCGAGTGGCGTAACTCTTGAGAAAACTTTTCGCTGCTTGCCGAATCTCGAAGGCGCCTTTCGTACATCGTGCAGTTCGATGTAGTAAGGAGGGCTTACGAGAGACGAGGGTGGCCGTGTTCGTTCGAGCGTACGGATGTAAAATCTGCAGTTTTATCCGCCGGCGAGGGTGTACGTGAAACGTTGTAGAGACGTAAGGAGAGCTAGGAGGAAGAGAGGGAGGGAGGGAGGGAGGGAGAGAGAGAGAGAGAGAGAGAATCAAGGAAAGCAAAGATTCGTCGTTTCTTTGCGTGTTATCAGAGTGGGGAGGCTCAAAAGAGCTAATATATCCCGGGACTCTGGGAGAGACAATTGGCCTATGGGAGGAAAGAAGAGTGAAAGATGATATAAAATAAGGGTGCGTCCCTCCCGTGAATTCCTTATAAAGGCCACTTCGCCATGCGATAAATATTTGATGTCTTCCGATCCGAGATCACATTGTTACAGATGATCGCGCTCGATCGCATTCGTATCACGCACCGACCAATTGCGTGTTGTTTGTTCGAGCGAACATCTGTTGCTTTCTTTTTCGTATGCTACGGTCAGTGCCATGGTGGGATATTGATTTCAATTCTGCGACAGACCGCCGTGCAATATTTTAATCTTGCGAAAAATAAAGCCGGAGTCAAGCCGTAATATATTTTTCTATGTATTACGTTTTAGCGTAGTCTAATACAGAGATTGATTAGAACAATGAGAGTCAGATCCTTTTGTCCTTTAAAAGCAATTATAATATTTTATCGAGTATTTGTGTGCAATAAAACATTATTTTCTATTGCTTTACCTGTATGTCAAAAAGTTTTCTGTCTACGATGATAATTAAATTTTTTAAATAATGATGTTATTAATTATCGTGGAAGAGAAAGGATGTGCAATAAGTATTTCATATAAATACGAAATAAACTAGCAAAGTTCGTAGAAAGAACAAATCCCTCTCCTTACCGTTTAACGAGAAAAATTCGCAATGGAGAACATCAAAAGAGCTAATAAATATCCGGGTAAAAGACAATTCTCCCTCTTTGAGACAAACAATAGGGAGGGAGGGAAGGAAATGGCAATAAAGTGAAGCAAGAGTAGCTTTGTTTCTATCCTAACTCCCTGGCAGCATGGTTTCTATCTCATTCAAGTTCCTCGGTTATGCACCTCGAAATAGAGGCACTGAAATGGAACACTCGATGTGCTAAAGTATAAAATAATTACAGTGAAAGTAACGATCGAACTTTAAAGGCAGGCGGATAGAAGTTTTCGCATAATATTCATCGTTAATGAGGGGAATGGCGCTAGAATGGCGATCCGCTCGTTTAACGAGAAAAATTCATGATGAGGATTTTCAGAGGGCTCAATATATTCGGGCAAAGACAATCAGTAGACGGGAAAACGAGGGGCAATCCTATTAAAGGATGAAAAAGGATTTAAAATATTTAAACACGGAAAAAATTAGAAACACCCATAAAAGTTATTGTATCTTATCGTAATGAAAATTCATTCATTCATGTGCTATATAAGTATAAAATAAGAAAAAGACTATATTTTCGTGCTTTAAGTGGAGACAACAGAATGAAAATGTAACGAAAAAAAGACTGAAGATTTTTTACGAATGTTGCACTATTATACTCAATATATTATTATTTTATGGTAAAACAATAGTTAAACTTGACACTATATACTTTTATTTAACAGTGTATGTAATGTTATAATTGTCAATGTAATCTCAAAAAAAAAAAAGTCGAACGCATATTAATTTGATCTGAAAAATTGAACACGTTAATTTGTGAAAATGGTACCATTAAGTTCTACTTGAGATTCAACTTGTGCGTGTACGCGGTAAAGAGCGGTCGACGAGCAAAAAAGGAAACAACGAATATGGGAAGAGAGGTAAAAGCGGATCCTCTCGACCCTTCTAACATCCTCCTTACATTCTCTCCCGCAGAAGATCCCGGATACGAGAAAGGGGGTGCGCATAGCTATGCAATAAAATGTCGGCTGCCGTGCCAAGCGACCGACGGATCACCGGCGGCTTATTGAAAGGATATTTCATTCGGACGAGTTCCTCCTATCCAGCTTATCCACGCGAATTTCCCGCGGGGTTGCGGAAATCTTTCTGTCGCTCTCCCTTTGCACCCCCTCGACTGGTATTGCGGTCGCAGCGTCAGGTATATCTCTCATGCTCGGCAGAAAATTCGCGACGTCGCGAAACTCGCGCCCGCGATACTTTTCGCTCGAATGATTTTGCCGAAAATGAGAGCGCCGCGGTACGCGGAAAAGCGGCATTTACGACGCGTCTTACGGTGGCGTCTTACGTAATGAAAATCTTTTCCTCGAGCGTTTATTTTTGTGTGCGACCGAGCGCGATCTTTAGAAACGCGAATTTAATAAGCGGCAGAATGAGAAGCCGGATGGCGTTATTCCGCTATGTCGCTTTCTTTCTGTCGCTCGAAAAACCGCGTACCACCGGTAACGTGTTTTTGCGAATTTATTACTATCTCGTTACTTGTTTTACCACCGCGTTTTTAATAATATGCACTTTGTTAATTCTGACGAAGCAAAGATTAAGACGAGGAATTTACGGAGCTGAACCATTCACCGCTGGCTTACATTTTAAAAATCTTTTATTCTTTTATAATTTCTTAGACTTCCCCATCTTTTTAATCTGGACTGCAGTTTAAATGCGAAAACGGGAGATGAAGATGCGACCACATTTAAGCCACATTTTATTACGGTATTCTACTAAATGCTGTGCTTAAATCTTATTAAATATTATAATATTCACTGATAAAATTCTACTTACTGAGATTCTTGAACTCGTGCCTTACTGTTGCGAATGTATAACGCGCTGGCAACACTGCCGACGACCAAAATTAAGGCGCAAGCACAGATAGCAGCGACGTAAAGTGCATCGGCATTATTCGCCAGCGGATCGGGTTCCAAATGCACCGAATCATTGCTGGGAGGAGTCTCGACACCTGTAAATATAAATTGACACTATTTATAATGTCAACTTATAACTCAATTCGAGTTATTTTTAATCATGTCTATCAGTACTCTTATCCGACATACGAGTATCGTTAATTTCACTAAAACACTGGAGTTAAACAATTTTACTCAAGAAAAAATGTATTAAATTTGTCTCAAATTCAGTTTATTATTTAGTAAATGCATATGTTAATTAACTCAAGGGATTGATTTACCACTTGATATCTGACAGTAAGTAGTTGAATTTTCCATGCATATTTTGTATCTTACGCAGTCTTATTAACAAGAATAAAATGAACCAAGTATTGATTCGTTCAACGAATTTCAGTTATCGTTATAAATAAATTGAAGATAATTGAATTAGTTTATCAAAAAAAACAATATTGATTTCATTTTTCCGAAAATAAATTTTCCAACGTGTCGAGCGTCAAGCTGAAGTATATATCTCACCGAGCTTCAACTTTCCAAAGAGCGTGTAAATAATGTGACATAAACAACGTCAATATATAATTTAATTTGTCTTTAATTTTATTTTATTTTCAATAAAAACAATAATTAATACGCAATTCGCGTATACTCTCTTCACATTTCGTTCAACGGTTAGGTTTTTATATTCATATTTGATCTGCAAAACTCGGATGACCGCCATTATAGTATCGACAATCCATTTTGTCAATTGGAGCATTTCCACTCAAACCACGTGCTCGAGATCCGAATCTATCGGGGCAAGCCCTTGGACACTGATCGAGTCATTGTTTATACGTATCGCAGTACTATCGAACGGAAATATCGACGAACTATGGAAAGTGCTCAGAGCTCTCACTTTGATGGCGAATCGTTGCCCACAAACCACGAATTTTCCGGAAAGTATAGCCACCATCGCGATTTTATTCGATTTACTTTTATCTCGCATAGCGATTTTTCGTGCGCTATGGCGGTCACGTGCCATAGGTATCAACCATCTTATCGTTAGATTATTGTTCTTTACCACAAATTGTTTAAACTATAAATAGCATTTAAATTTAATGTAATTTAAAATCTTTCCTATTTAACATTTTATATATATTTAGAACCCCGAATTTTTTAATTTATTTTGACCATAAAATCCATAGAATATTTTTTTCAAGTATTTTTATATTACTCGTCACTCGGGTTTCACGAATTACACTGTGATGCAATTTTCATGATGTTGCTTTATTAAAATACATGCCTCATTAGAAATCTCGACGAATTAGTCAAGCTCAGTTGGCGTTTCTCTCGTTTCTCGCGGGAAAGTCTGAAAGGACGAGTTTGTCGAGACTTTTGCTTCGTTGCATCACGCGTTTACATTTTCCCGCCGGTACCTCGCTTTCTGATATTTCTTTTCTCTCTATCCTTTTGTGCACGTTGCGAGAAGAAAAGACTCGGATCGAACGGGCGGCGCCTTGTCGTCTCTTATAAAGGTAAATAACGCGGCCTAGACGGAGGAACTTTAGTGCGAGGGCTCAAAAGCTTTCAAGAACCAAGCACGTCAGCCTCGACTAGGATATGCCGACGAAAGGGACGCATCCTTTCGGAGCGTCATGATAAAATTAAGTAAACTCCATCAACTCTTAACTCGTCCCCGAGATTATAGTGCCGTATAATCCCTAAATGCATTTCTTCATCGGCATTACCTGCCTGAAATCTAAAACAACTCTTCATTCTCAGCCAACTTATTTTCTTACGTACACCATAAGCGAGTAAGGTCGCCATTATCACATTCTATTTCTCTCCTCGTTTACAATTCGCGAAATAAATAATTATTTCTTATATGCCTTTACAAGACATCACACAGAACTGTCATATCTCTTTATATAAATACCTAGCTACTTTCCTCTTTCAATTTGGAAACTTTAATTACGAGTCTTGACCTGATATTCGTTAGTTTTCTTCCGTTCTCTTCCGTTTGCTGAATAAATGTTGAAATGTAAAATGTCTTTAAATTTCGGGAAATGTTAACGTAGAACTTTTTCTAATTGCATTCTTTAAATAATCAAAGCTGAGTACATGTTTTTAAGATCTCACAGGAAAACGCTCGTACATTTTTCCTCTATCGTTATTTGAAAGCCGCACCTTTTTGTTGCAGAGCAATCTCATTCGAGTAAGTAACGTTGGTTACAGAAATAAAAAAAAATGCTACGACGTACTCTCTGTTAAGCTGTACGTCGTAGTGCATTAAAAAAACGCATTGTGCTTGCGGCGTGAGAAAATCTCACCTCGAAAATTAAGACGTGACACAATACACGTCGTGAAATTCTTCTTTGTACAGATAAGAAAACAATTAACCATTAGGGATTGAATTGATAATTTATTGATGCTATATTGAATTACCATTAATATATACTATGTTTCAAGAAATATCATCTTAAAAATTTTCATTTTTATTATAAAAATCTTTGTTGTAATCGAAGCTTTCGATTATAATTCCGTCCATATACAGCCAGAGAATATTTCATATAATACGTGTTTTAAATTCCTACACTTTTTGATTACTTACGATAGAAATGACTGATATTTAAATGTTTAACTAATTGTGCAATACATATTCTTTTCAATTTGAATTTCATTGGTCTTACTGTCGCATTGCTTTTTCACGTTTTTATAAAAATAGTAAACGCAGTTTTCTAATAAATACGTTACTGGTTGCAATAAAGCATAATATTTAACTTATTTTTTCTCCCTCGCTCATTTCCTCATTTCATAAAGGAAGGAAACAGGCTTCTTGCCTTTGCCAAGATAACGTAAACCAAGCAAGTTGCGTGATAGCCGAAGTAGAGCATCGCGAACACGAGTTACGAAGACGAGCAAGACGAGAAGGAGTTTGCTCGAGCGCGATGAGACGTGTGCAGGAAGCAGCAGGAAGAAAAAGTTAAATAAATCGTACCAGTCTTCGGCGGCTGTACTGCAGTTTCTCAGGGGCAAAACTCGCATCGTTCCTTTGCACGGAGTCCTTCTATCTTCCTAAAATGTTCCTCTCGCACGCTAGGACGCGTCCGAAATACAAACAAGTATCTTGGAAAGATTTCCACAATTTCTACGAAAGAATTCTAGAATTATATACCATAACTACGTCAGATTTTGTAATATATATTTCTTGATACTTCTCTCTCTCCTTAGCTTTTCTGAACACGCATTGTAGTTACAACTCGACTTTGTCTTACAACTTGTAATCTATTACGTAAGATTGCTATACTCATAACGTTTTTATCGCTTACACTGTTAAATTAATTCATAAAATCAAATTATATCTAATTTAAATCATTTTTAATTAATTCTATAGGTCGTCATTGTTCCTACTCAACATGTAATTCAATTAAAACAATGGAGTTGAACAATTTAACAGAAGAAATGTATTAAATTTGACTCCAATTTAATACATTATTTATCAAATGCACACATTAATATAGGCGCTGTTTATTTTGAAACTAACAATAAGCAATTCAACCACAGAAATGGATTGATTTACAATTTTACACGCATATAAAAGTTATAAATAATAAAATGTTATTTAAATCAAGGGATTGGGATTGCTTCTTTGGTTCTAACTACATTACGATTTTTGTATCACTTGTGCAATATATCATCCAAAAATCATGTAGCAGATAACATAATCTTCATCTTATGCGAAGCTATCGTAACAAGGATAAGTAATCGATCATGTTGCTCATAGCACTCGAAGAACAGTGAAGTACCTATCGACGTAACTTAGCGCAAGCGAGACGCGCCTCCGAAACTTCGGGATGGGACTTAAGAGCGACTACGGAGTCAGGAAGGCGTGTTAAGAGCGACTGCGTATCTCAATTAAATCCGGGCGAGCTATGCTATCTGCTACCATCAAACAGACCTTAACCGAGATTTACGGAGGCCCAGAATTAAGTCTCCGGAGGATTAACAGGATGACCCTCTACGAATAGCATTCCCTTATTCGCCGCGAGCTCTGTGGACTTTAGAAACAAATTTGGTCATGCTGAGAGGCTTACGTAAATCACAGAATTGCGTCTTTTGTGCACCGCGCTCTGATATATATATATATACGCTTATTTTATAATACAAAATAAAACGCTTCAATATCGAGAACAATTTAGATAAAGAAAACTTTGCGCTCGTGTATGTTGAATATTGCAATTCCAGGATTACGTCAGATAAAATTTTTTACTAGCGTCACTTTCGTTCGAAATATTTGTTTTCAATACTTTTTCACATAGTACACGCTCACGCTTGCAAAACTTGCAA
Source organism: Trachymyrmex septentrionalis (assembly GCF_001594115.1). Classification (NCBI taxonomy): domain Eukaryota; kingdom Metazoa; phylum Arthropoda; class Insecta; order Hymenoptera; family Formicidae; genus Trachymyrmex; species Trachymyrmex septentrionalis. Next base: position 158,502 of record NW_017304341.1, on the reverse strand, counting down.
AAATACTCGATAATTCAAAACGTCAACATTTTTCAAACATATTTGAGATGTAAAATAATTTGAATATTTGAAAACAGTATAAAAATCTGAAAAATGGAAAATGTCACGTATTGAAAACGATATACATCGTCGTTCCAATACGTGAAAAAAAAAAACGCTTAAATACGCTTTCAGTCCGTTGAAATCGTCGAAGACTGAAATTGTAGATATTAAAGTAGCTAGAAGTTGAGGATTAAAAGAATCAGTATGAATTACTGAATCTTTTTTATTTTCGATTTGACAGTGAATTCTCCAATATATGAGACTCTACACAAAGATCGAGTATATAGTCTCCATATAGAGAATTCGATTATTTTCGAGTGATCTCAAGACGCTTTCAGATTGCAGCAGGTCCTCTCGAGCTCGAAACGATCGCCGAAGGACTCGTCAGAGCCCGGCTAGTACTTTGGCGATGCGGGAGCGAACGAGGAAGAAGCAAATTCGACAAAGCAGGAAATCTGCTCTTCGAGACGCGACTAAGGTCCTCACCGCGGAGGCGCTTACTTATTTTCGTCCTTCTTCCTGCCTTTCCGCGCACCTCTGTCCATCTACTTCGTTTTTCTACGCGGCCGACCCTCTTGATCTTCGGCGAGGGTGGGATCCTCTGCCTTCTCTTCTCTTTCATTAAATACACCGACCCCCGGCGAGATTCAATTTTACTCGGCGGATTGCTTTTTGTTGTACCGTCGCCTGCGCTTCGGTAACCGGATCCGGATCTGCGCTGCTTTCTCTCTCTTCTTTACTCTTTCTTTTCTATTTCTTCTTTTCTTCTTTTCGTCTCTTTCTCTTTATTGTTGCTACTCTCTAGCGTCGGGTCGTTTCCTGTGTGTCACGTAAATGCATGTATTTTCCGACACGAGCAATATTCAATTACACTATGGTGTGCAGTTACTTGAATGTTCGCCAAGTTTTAAGATAATTGTACGTAAAGTATAATGAACGTACTAACATAACAATAATAAAAGTAATTAATTTAAAAATCTCCATTTGATTTTTGGTTCCGTATCTATTCAATATTCTTTACAGTTTAAAACAGTTTAAACAATAAAATACAAAGATTTATTTTCAATTTTAAAATGCATCTCTTTCATTCCTATCTCTTTTATCCGACGAAATCACGTTTTAATCGGAAATTATAATATTAGAAATCAATTTTCTTCTCATTTTAAAAAAGAAAATAAAAGTAAAAAAAAAAGTAAAAAAAAATAGTATCTACTACTTTGCCCCATTGTTGTAATTCATTTCCCATGGATCTTTTATCGAAAGCTGCATGAAAAATTCGCTTTAGTTTCGCAAAATCTATATGGAGTATTGACAAACTATTATGGCGCGAGAGAGGAACGAAAATCAAGGTTATTTTCCAGATTGCATTCATCTGCTGCATGGTTTGTTTTTTCAGGAAACATACATTTTCGAGGTCGCATGAGGTTTGCGGAGACGAGAGAGAGCTGCCTGTGAAGTACCATGAGTACAAGCTTACGAGCACCCTTGTCGGAAGTGGTGGCGGAAATTACGTTTGTACTTTCGTCCGGGTCCGTTATTTCCATTTCTCCCGCATAACGTAAACTGAACGTATACATAGTATATATAATTTCATTATTTAAACATAATTACTTAAACGGCCATAATTTGCAATTGCATTTATAATACGATGACATTTATTTAGGAAAGACCCAAAAATCGACGTATATTTCGAGTTAATTGCCGCGCGTTTGCTATAAAATAAATTACTACTTTGAAATTGTAATCACCAATTGTACTCCACACATGATATTATTACAATAAAAACATCGCATATTTCATACCGTATCAACTGCGATAGAATATGAGCTGCTTCTCAATAATACATCGACGTATCAACGTGATTAGCTCGCAGCTGCTTTATTTTGCATTTTGAAAACTGTTATTGTTATTCTTTTCATTCACGTTATAAACGTTTAACATCACGACGTCAAAGTTATCAGAGCAGAGTTTATAAATCGCGTGGATAAATTGAGTTTGCGCGTGACGCGAAATGAATGCGCGTTTCTGTTTTAATCGCGACCGCGTCGAAACTGTCTCGTCGTAACGAAGATATTCAACCGGGTTTGCGAACGTGCTAATTAAATCCGAGATTACGTAAACGAAATAATTATCAACACACTGCAATGGCGTTAAAGTATAGATAAACAAAAGCGCGTTTCATCGCGAACCGCTTGCATTGCAGGACATTCACAAGCGAGTAACATATGTTATATAGATTACAAAGCTTAAATAGTATTACCCTTTGAAATGAATCTTCACATAATACACTATAGATCAATATTGCCATTGAAAATAACGAGGCACAGAAATCCCCAGGCCGGCGTGATATTGTAACCATTAATTAACGTGTTTCATGAATTATTAAAAAATTTATTTAATTTATACAATTTTGGATGTTGTGTTATAACAAAATTTATTGATTAATTAAGGGGGAATGGGATTGCGGTTATTAAATAAATATAAAATCTGAAAGAGCAAGAGAGGGAGAGAAAGAGGAGGGAGAGAAAAAAAGAATCGCATAAACATTATTCAGAATTGAAGAGAGGAGTTACAATGTTAATTACGCCAGTAAAACGCCACTAAGCGAAAGAGTTAAATAATTCACGCTTTAGCATTTTCATATTTTAAGTGAGACAAACAGCGCGCGTCGTTATGATTTTTTTATGGATTCTGAATAAAGTAACCGGAAGAAAACGCGTTCCTTTAAAAGAAAAAAGAAATCATATTTAGGATCCGGATCTAGTTGTCGGTTAATGCACGGCTGCCATGAGAATCGCGGGATTTCAGATCGTACTAAAAAATTCCATGTGTAAGAATAATGAAGTAAGGGTTCCGTATTTTTCTCATGTACGAGAATAATAAAGCGCGATTAGCCTTGTGGACATTTTTTAAAATTATTATAGCGATTGTTCCCAAGCACGCATAACCGTCACGCGCGGAATATCGGCTACCGCCGATAGTTGGATGCACCCGCACGTACCTTTCAAGCAGATCTTGTTCCTCTTGAAGACCAAGATGGTGTCGTTGTATCTAGTGCCGGGCGGCGCCGTGACATTCAATCTAAGCGCCAAAGGAATTTCAGCGCTAACGACACCCGAGCACGGTAACCTGATCCTGAAAACCTGCAGAGTGACCGGTACCTCGCCTTGGGCAGACACGTTTACCCTCGGTGGTAGCAACGCCATCATTCCAGAAGATGGTCCACCTGGTACGCCCACCACATCGTAATCCAGTTCCATCGAATATCGTAACTGAAAAAGAAGATCCCTCAAATAATTTGACCAATCGGCAGACAGGAATCTTATATACGTACGTTGCATCGCTTCGTAGGTACCCTATAATTCTTCTCTCTAAAGCGCATTTCAGACGATCTATACTTCGCGATTCCAAATTCATGATAAAATTTTACTTATAATTTTGCGTATCGCTTATATCCTAAATATAAATGTGTAATTGTGAAATCCTGATATATATTTTGCATATACGTGAATTTTATACCTCTTCAAATGTTTCCTATGTTACACGCCACGCAAAATTATAAATAGAATTCTGTTCCGAAATTGGCCCGTAAATTATAGATCGTTAAAGTGGACTTAAAATTTTTAGAATCTTATTCTGAAGAGTGAGATCTCACTGTTAAAAAATGGAAAATTGGACCACTCTCTTTCAAGATTAGCTGACTTTTTACTCTTTAGAGCGAGATTTCACTGGAAAGAATGAAAAAGAATTAACATAGGCAAATTCTTAAGAAGTCATTTATACGCTCGTGTTTCAACGCAAACTTCCTTCTAGCGCGCCGATATTTCGTACCGGAAAAGTATTCCAGTTATCGTCCGCCGGACGATATGCCGACACGTAATAAAAATAGCGCGCGACGCCCATAACTCATGAAAATGCCAGACTCGCAGTCCCTTCTCGCGGCCACCGCATGTACGATTGCGCATATTAACGTTATAGATATATGAATATATATCGCCGCCGTATCGGTCGGCATGCGATATTTCACATTAAATCCCGCACGTCGGTCTATCCGTATTTACTGCCGCCTATCTCGTAACCTTCGAGCCCGAGTCGAGCCAAGTCCGCATCGTCAGGCAGTCGCGCGATTCTCGAAGGCACGACTGCACCACCCCCATTCTGTCATTCGAGATTGGTCCCCGTGCGACGAGGGACGGACGAGACGGGGGTGGTGGCGGCGACTAGTGTGTTCAGACACGCCACAAGTTTTACGAGGTGGCATAAATAACCTGGTTAGTGCTTCGTGATGCGGTGTCAACGGAAAGGCGGCTCCACCCTCCCGGCTCTCCGGTAATCGTCGTAATCGTCGCGCTGGGGGGTTGCACTTGCGTGGCGTGACACCTGCCTATCGTACCCCCATAGCGTACTCGAGATCGCGTACCTCTCTTTCTTTTTCCTTCTCGCTCTCTCTCTCTCTTAATATTTATTATTTTTTTCTATTCTTCGTAAATCACACGTACATCGTGAGCGAGATGAATGGACCGTGCACGCGTGTCACGACACTCCCCGTGGAATATTCGTGCATAAGAATATTCGCGTATATCCGTCCTCCCGTGTGTATCAAGACTGTCAAACAACTCTTAGATCTATGTGAATCACGTTTCACACAGTCGGGCCTTTCCCTTTAATTACAGAAAGTGGCTCAATACACGGTGGACGATTTATTTTGATTCAAGGATTGCATAGGTATCACGCGAGTAATTATTCACAGTCGTTGATGTCGCGATAGAAAGAGATCGTGAGAGAATTATGGCTTCGAGTTATCTTTAACAGATTCTATTACGGTAAATTTAATTACAGTTAGGTATTTATGCTAAACAATTTTTTTACGCACACCAAGGAATGTATACGATCGATGTAAATTTATGTCTACGTAATTAATTTGATACTTTTTGCATAGAATCAATTGCAGAGTGCATATAAGAAATTTTTTTAAAAGAAACTATACAACAAACTTTCCGTCGTAAATACAGGGGGGGCAGTTAAAGCTCTCTCGGAGGGGTAGACAAATGACGAATGGCATTTCCGATTTTCTTCAACAGGCACGCGAGCTTTTTCATACTGAACGCTCTCTCGCCCTGGCATTTGTTCTAATTGACGGTAACTTAATGACGATGCGGTTGAATCGAGGACGCGCTGTCGAGGGTGGTTTCGAGACGGGACGCCGTTTGCCTCTCGTAATCGCTTCTCGAGGGTGGCGATGACGTGACATCTATCCGTCGCGTACGACCTGCCAGAGAATAAAACGTGTTTTCACCGTTCTACCTACGCGACGGGTAGTAATTGACAGAAGTGCCTCGTTCTCTCGTCGAAAAGCTACCCTTTTCTTTCACTGCCGCACCGCCCTTTTCTCCCACGATAAATCAACTACGTCCGGGCTAAACGCGTTCACGTCTCCCGGAATTGCTCTTCGAACTCTCGTCCGGTATGAGAGAAACGGTCGATATCGCTAAACAAATCTAGATTGATTTGTGGTGTGCTGCAAATGTATTTTATGACGCGAGACAAGAGTTATGGCAAGGCAAGAGTAGAATTAAAACAGAAAGTATCAATAACGTCAATTCCAATAAATCATAAAAATAGTCGTGTAGCAATCAATAAAGCTCCGAAGTAATAAAATTTCTTTTCCCTCTTTCTCTTCTTCATATAGTAATCAATTGATTTAATTACAGGAGAAATAATATATTTCTTTTGTAACATTACTACATTTGACCAAAAAAAAAATAAATATAAATTAATTCCTAAAGTACAAATTAATTCCTTAATGATACAAAATGGTTGGATATAACAGGGATCAATATGATCATCGGTGTACATTCTTTGTTACATTAAGATTAAATTATTAAAGATTCATTCTGATTTTGATGTCCGTCTGGACTATAATTAATATCAGAGTTTTTTTTCCCTTCTTTTTTCTTTATCTTTGCGATTAACGGTTTAGGTATATTAAAAGTTATTCATCAATTTTAACATAATTGACACTAATTCGCTGAATGGTCAAAGGTTTTTGACTAAACCAATAGAATTTAAGTGTTTGCGATGTGGTGAATTATTGTTTTAGTGAGCTACCTTCTATTATATATATTTTAAATCGTTCTCTCAACAAATTTACCTTTTAATAATTTTAATACATTTTAGATTGTTATTAGAATTTGTTTTTATATTATATTTTCCGTTAATAAGATGGGAAATAAATTAGTTTGTAAAAAAATTCTTTGTAATTACATCATATTGTCTTTGACATCAAAAGTGTGTGAAAAGTGAGCCGAAACATGTAAGCGAATTAATTATTATTAAAGTTGTTTTAATCGTATTGGTTTGTACAAGAATTGCCATGCTTGACTCCTATTGCCCTTGTTATATCCGATATTCAATTATTTTGTAACGAAAAAATAGTAGCAAATTTATTCCTTGTCCAACCATGCACTGAAAAAAAAATTAATAAGTTTTAATAAATATTTATTTAAAAAGTACAAACGAAACATTTATTTGCAGTAAATAAATATGTATTCAATAAAAAAAATGATACTTAAATCAATAGTTCTTACCAAATAAATATATATTTACATTTAGTCAATATTTAATTAGTACTATTCAAACAAATATCAAAATTTAGCAATTTTTTTTTCAATGTAAAAATACAATACAATTTTTTAAAACGCGAATTTTATTTCGCGTCATATATCGATCGAATTTAGCATTGTCACTTATACTAGTGTCCGTATTACATGTTTTTCCATGAAAATTCGCGGAATAAATCGCAGATTTTGATCCTCCTCGTTCGATAGCCTTCGAAAGAGAGAGAAAGAGTGACAGAATAGCGTAGGGTGAGACTCGAGTGATTTCCTGCAGCTGTAAGCGTTTGCTTAATATCTAGTCTCGGATTCCCGTAATAGCGTAAAAATGTTTGCTCAAGAGGCGTCTGCTCCTCTCGTCGTGCGCCCTTCTCGAATCCAGAAAGAACAGAACCATGGGCGCCGACATGGTTTCAGCGAGAGTGGCGCATGAGAAAACTTTTCTCAGGCGGAAAACTTCGAAACTTTTCTACTTATATTTATCAATTAAAGAGACACTACAAGCAATATATTAATTTTCGACATGCATGTTTCATTTCCCAATGTACTTTCGTACTTTACTCATTAAAATGACTTCGCGAGGTTCACCACCACTCCCTCCGGGTGTGTTCCTAATGAGTTTATCAGGTAATTTGTATTCCTACGGCTAGTTACAAGTTTCTCCGCGAAATTTTTCACACCGACTTGATCTTCCGGTCTGAAACAGTGAAGGGAGGATGCAATGCATTCCCGTCGCACTTCCCTGTGCGCGCCCATGAGCGCGAGAGATCGTGAATTGCGATCCATCAACCTTCTTCTATATTTTCCGCGTGTCTCGCGCACGGGAGTGTACATAGAAGAGTGCACATGTGAGCTGAGCGTGTTTCTGTGTGCAAAGAGCAAACTTCGATTCTGGAGAGACGACGAGAGGCGACGTGCACCCCCGCCATTGTTGCTGTCGATGAAAAGGAAGTCGTATAACACGGGGCGGGGGGGGGAGGGGAGGGGGGGAATCCTATCGTCCGACACCAGGAAGGAAACGCCCGTGGCTTTTAAAAGGACGACGGTGTTTCCCCCGCCCATCCGCGTGCGGTCTCCCCCGCCCTCGATTTATGTATACCGAAATTATGCCGCGATTTTGTATTATCGGACAGTACCAGGGAGAATATTAAAGGACGAAGACAGGCTGATTTATCCCGAAATTATTCCCGGCTCGTATTATTCGCGTCCTTGTGTTATTCCAGTGAACGAGCCCGCTGGTTGATTCGGCTGGATGCGCGTGAGCGATGAAAAATGTGCGGCCATGCGAAAAGTACGATGATAAACGCGGCATGAAGCGTACAGAAAAGGGTCAACGCCGCCGATCGCGGCTTCGGTGATTAATCGTGGCGCCAGGATTTTCGAGATAGGTTTCAATATCGCGGATCAGTCGAGCGTACGTCGTGAGCTCTAATAAGTTTAGACATGATACTTCTTATCGATCCTTGACACACGCCGCTACGTTTTCATTGAGTTATATATAATATATAGAGCAAAAAAATCTTAAACACTTCCATTACTCATGCGATATAAAATGATAAATATAAGCAAGCTAAAATACAAATTTTAGCAACTATATATAATTCTATGTTCAATAAAAGGATAAAGTCGAAATTGAATTTTTTTAATTTTAGATAAATATCAATTAAAACAAGCTACTTTAGATTTTAATTTGTGTTCAAGCAATTTATTGTTATTAAAAGCGTTCGATCTTCTGCCATATTGAAAATTCGTCCGAGTCGTTGTTTTAGAAGGCAACAACGTTACTTCCATTATGATAATAGTGCATTTGTAGCACGCGCGCGCGTATCGAATATTATTTTTAAATTGGGAGAAAACACGTTAAGCAAATACACTGAAACGTAGTTACGTCGCATATATTTCCGCATAACTAAAAGTACACGGCTTCAACCGATATCCATTGGTGCATAAGCCACGAAATTAGTCACGTGTCGCTAAGCACTCGAAGCAACGATCGTGTAATTTTTATGGGAATTTTTCGATCGATCTTTTACACGATTGAACCCGTACGGTTCCCTCTCGTATCGTATCGTACGGTCGATTAAAACAGCGAATTTTCGTTTCCTATAGATATATGTACCTGCTTTCATTTTAAATTTAAATACGGCAGGGCAGCGGTATTTTTCGTTAATCATGCAGTTCTAAATTATAAATTAAAATCTCATTCACTTCAGACCATAACAATGATGACAATTTTCATACACATGAAATCTGATTAAATCGTAAAATTTTATAAGATCACAATCATAAATGTAATATTTTAATAAGCTAACATTAAAAAAGTATTTTATTCAGAATAGAATATTCTATATAATATATATATTTTATGTATAAAATATTTTATAGAAATATTAATTAAATCTGATTCTCGTTTGCACGGCATATTTTTTACAATTTATTTGAAGACAAATAGAACAACTCGATATTAATAATTGTAATAAAATAAATTTTGTTAACTTCTTCTTTAATTAAATTATTTTGGATATACAAATATATCCTATTAAGTATCAAAGATAATTTATATAAGTAATAACGAGGTTTTTATTTGTCTTCAAATAAACTGCAAAAATCATGGCGAGCGAACGTGAATCAGATTTAAATAATGTTTTCAAAAATATGTAGAAACAAGTCGAGAAATGATCACGAAAAAACATAGCATATAACAAGTTAGCGATGCCTTACAAGATCCCTTCTATGGTTTTCTTCTTACTTTCAGCGTGCAATAACGAAATGCCATTGGTCTTTTTGCGTGTCCACTCTCCGTATCGCTGTTGAAAACCCTCGCACTTGAACTGCGATGGACGAAAGTTTCGAGTTTACGCTTTGATTCGGTTCCCTTTTCTTTGACCAATGGCCTTTAACCACAAGAAATTAAATCGGAGCCTTTGACAGAAATAGCATAGGAGATTCGCGGTATGTCGAGAATTTCTCAATAGGTAAAGGTAACGCATAGACGAATCTCTAAATTGCTTTTGAAAAATATATCAAGATGCGACTCGCATTTTCATTAAACGAATAAAATAAAAATCCATAAGCATAGCTTCGATCGATCGTAAAATGAGAAAATCGAAAAATTGTTCAAAGAAGTGAGACGTCCATTGATTTATTTTATTTATAATATTTACCGATTGATTTTAAGCAGCTTCATTAAATAATTAGAGATAAAAAAACGCTAAATATGAACGGAATTAAAATTTTCGATAGAAAGAATACGAGAAGCAGCTATAAGTCGCGGGCAACGTCGAGCATCGCGTGCATGCGAACGGAAACCCCTTAACATCCCTCTCGGCATCTACTCGCAGGTCGCTCTTTAGAAGCACGCAAAGGACGCTTAGTCTCTCCATAATATCTCAATCGCATATATACGTATACAGCCGTTAATGCTTTTATACGTAGATAGACTAGTTGCCCGAGAGGTGAAGCGAGGCGGTGTCACTTCCTTTTGGACAGCGTTTATACGAAGGCGTCTTAATGCCACTTCCGACGACACGATGAATTAATCACCCTCGTTCCAGAGCCGCCTTTGACTGCCCCTCCCTAGCCTAGTTGCTTCGTAGGCAAATGAATTAACAACAAGGGAGAACGGAGCGAAGAAACCTCCTTCGCGGAAACCGTTAACATTTGCGTATCGGGAGGTGCAATGACACTAGTCAGTACATGAAATTAATTAAAGATAACAGACATAAAAGACGCGCGCGCCCGCGCGCGCGTGTGTGTGTGTGTGTGTGTGTGTATATATATAATTGATTTATATTTCTATTGCGAATAAACGAGTATTTTCTTGAGTTCAAAGAAACGGTAAAACGCGG
>NW_017304341.1:136755-147898 GCF_001594115.1 Trachymyrmex septentrionalis | reverse complement strand
GATTTATATTTCTATTGCGAATAAACGAGTATTTTCTTGAGTTCAAAGGTAAAACGCGAGAATGAATAAAAATTTGCGGACGGACTGCAGATTAAAGAATTAAATAATTAAAGAATTTGAAGTAAGATTCTTTGCGCTTTCCTTTCTTTCCACTCCATGATGTATATATAATTCGATCATTACATCTCAACTTGCTCTCTTTTTATGACTGAAAATTCGAATCGTAAAATAATTGCGTGAATGATATTATTCAAGCATTTAGAAGCATCTAAAATTTCTTTGCGAAAACTCTATTTTGGAATTTAAAGGCTGCAATATGAAGCAACTCTTTAATGATATCGTTTATGTAGAGAAGTTATTTTAGCAAAATTCCACGTTCCTTTGCAATTTGCTTAATTTTGCCAAAAAATTATTTCTGTATTAATCTTCGGAATTATGCTACCGCGACGTAAATGACGACTTAACGAGCGGTTTTAACGCTTTAATAATTAGCCCGACTGTACTGTCGCGAAGAGAACAAGAACGTCGTACAAAGGGTGCAAGCGAAGAGCAAGGGCTGTTTGCACCCTCGGTGTTAACGCAATATACTCGCTCTAGGGCGCGATGCACTTAGCATGTGTACACGAGTGTTGCCCGTCTGCGGGCTGTCTGTCCACGTGCATCCATTTTCCCTTATAAGCTCACAACTAGTGCCTACGGCCAGTTCTCCTCTTCCTTTATTCTTCTTCGTCGTTAATGATACGTGCTTTTTGTAGTTACTAAAATAAATTATTTGCTTGGATGCTGCTAGAAATAAATACAGCTGCATTTAATTAAGGCCCGCTCACGTAATTTAAAAGCATGGATTTGTTCAATATATTTCTTTTTAGCATATTAATTTAATTTAATTCGTTCAAAATGGATTTTTTTTTACTTTTTATTTCTATTTCACTTGTTTCCTTCTCTGTTTCTTCTATTCCGCTATAATGCACGATTTATGTTACATTAAATGCGTTATGTACGATTATGATTTTGACACTTTTGTCGCGCCACATATCATCGCGCCAGTCCCTTATTCATTTTCTTGAGCTTCATATTCCCAGGCATCACTTGTCTTCGTTATCTCTATGAAATATGGAATCTCTTGCCTCTATAACGTGCCGTCTGCTTCCATACTCCTTTACTTTCGCTACCTATCCATTATTCCCCCAGTGTGCTCATAGCGTTATTCTTTATTTCTTAATTTTAACGGAATATTTTACGTAGTGGGTTTTATACGTACACGTATCTTTCCTCCGTTTCGTTCTCTAACTCGCATTAAAGACAATGAGAAATGTGATTCATGAAAACGTCAAAGGAAAACTTACAGTAATAACGCAATAAGAACAAAAAATGAATGTGTATGCATACGTATGTGTGCGCGAAATAATGCTTAATATCTCAAATCTCAAGTGAAGTATAAATCAGGGCTGGGCATGAAAACAGTATTTCTAAGACAATTGTATTTTGTATTTTGTATTTCAAATATTAAGATAATTTTTAATATTTAACAATCAAACTTCTTATTTGAAAATTATAAAATACAAAAACTTTTCAATCTGTCGATTTAAATGCAAAATATTTTCATGTACTTTGCTAAAATACAAAATACACTTGCATTGCAAATAATGTGTTTTAAATAAAAGTGTTTCGAACACAAATACATGCCTCTAATCCTGAGTATAATAGTTTGGAATAATATAATGACTACTTGTTAGTGATTAGGAAAATCTTGAAAATAAGTTGAAATAAATAAACGAACAAGTGTAAACAACACATTTTTAATGCAAGTTTTAATAAGGTTTTTCAATCTTCATCTCATTCTGTTATTCTGCACCTCATAACGCTTCTGCGTCACACTACTATAAATATACCTATGTATGAACAAGAAAATCATCAAACAATGATTTGATTTCGCCAATATATATCCGGTGGCAAAAAGTAAGATATTTTATTTCCACAGATTCTTATTTTATCCACTTTATAAAATTCGCTCGGCAACGCTCGGGAGTCGCCAACGCAATATTCCGGTGCTCTTCCGGTACTCTCCTGGAGTTAACCACGTCGCGACGACAGGGTCAAATCGCACGAGACTAATTTTATTACGCGGAAGTCCAGTTAATTGGCGCCAGGAGCGTATAAATTGCAGCGGCTTGGCGACACTCGCTCGCCGACCGACCGTCGGGACGTGAGGCAGTTTATCCCTAATGCGAAAACATTGCTTCCCCTTGGTACTCACGTAGCAAGGGACGAGGTCGGAAGGTAGTCACGTAAAGGATTGCCGGAATTCCCGCAGGAATCTCGTGCGACGTCTATACCCGTGCTTATTCGGAACCCGACCAGCCCTCTGCGCCGATATTGGACGTCGTAATCTTTTAATCCCGCGGACGGCTTATTGCCAAACGGATCAAAAAAGAAATACGATCAGCTACCACGTAAGGCGGAGACGTAACGACCTTTTAAATCTGCACGACGGAAATCTCGGCGGAGATCGAGACGGCTTAACGGTGCGGTTACCGGTCGGACGTGAACTTCGCGGAACAGCAGCTCGCTGCGAAGTTCTAACCGAATCCGATGGCCCCGCGAAGTCTGCGAGCGATTAGGAGTCCAAGTTGGAGAACGGTTACTATCACGCGCGCGTAAGGCTTCCATTATTTAGCTCACGGCATTGTGCTCGGCATTTGTGACGTGACGCATTTACAATGTAGCGTGAATTAAATTATTCAATATTATTAATGCTATAACGGCAGTTACAGTATTAAATTAATTACAATGTATTACTACATTGCGCAATAAAATATTACACTGCAAATTTTATAGTGGAATATAAATCCTTTGACATATTGTTAATACATACACTTTGACAGCAGTTGCCGGCGCGCGAGTATAAGAAAATGTTTAATTAACTGCTATATACTCTTTACAAAGTTTTATTCCAAATGATATAAGTATCAAGTATTGATTAAGATTTCTTGAAAATTTTATAAAACAATTATACTGTAATTACTAGCATAAGTATTATTGCTAGATATTTGTATGCAGAGGATTTTGTTATTTTATCCTTTTACTTCGATTATTGGTGAGCGTTTTTACACTTCCAAACTATATTCTCGACTCCAATATATTCCATTATGCGCTGTTTACACGGCAGACGCTTCTGTAAGGAAATGAAAACGCTCTCGTGCACGATAATGGAAATCTGAACCGCACGGAGAAATTAGTTTCTTTGACGGGTGAGAGCGGCTGTGTCGTCGATCGATGTTTGGATTCTGCGAATTACTTTCCCAAATTTGCGCCGTTCTTACGAACGAAATAAACTTTCTGATATGCTATGAATTTACATAAGCTCATTGTTATATCTACGCGTACTCTCTTTAACATTTTATAATTTTATATAAATTTAAGCTAAAAAGCTTGTTATTAAAATCATTAATTTAATATATTTGGTTAAGCTTCCACGATGTAATTGCATTTTGACATAAAAGGAATGATTTTTTTTGAAGTATTTAAAAATTTAGCCAGATATAGAGCTGAAAATAATTTTATTGGATTATTAAAATAATTAATATGTGTGTGTGTGTGTGTGTGTGTGTAAGAATCTGAAACATGATATAAATAGTGTAAAAAGTTTTGACATTCCAGCAACCAGTTTGAACGTCTGATGGAAAATTATTTTCAGATTTGTATCTAGCTAAATTTTTAGCTTATTTCAACAAAATCGTCCTTCCTGTGGACGATTACATATCGATTGCGTTAAGTAACCGAATGCTCCATATTTTTAGTAACATAGTGATTAAGACAAACACTAGGCGGAGAAACCTGTCTACTCTTAACATTGACTTAAGACTCCACTTACTTCAAGCGCCGTTCCTCTCGAGGAAAGGTATCGCAAGCTCGAGAAGGTTCATCGAGAAGCACAATTCGGCGAGCCGTTTATCCTCGCTCACATTCGCAACGCGACGGAGCGACGGGAGAGGAGATTGGAATGACTGAAGTCCTGATGAAGGGTGGATGAGGTATGATGGGGAGAGAGAGAGAGGGGGGAGAGAGGGGGTACCGAGGGTGGAAGGGGGATGGATGAGGGGTCGAGGGTACGTAGGGCAATTTTCGCGTAATTCGATGGGGCGTGATCGTCATAGCAACCCCTCCCTCTCCCCAGCACCTCCCCAGTCCACCCTCTCTGGAAGCTGCAGCCTGTTCAAACAAGCCTCAAACTCCATACTAGGCTCGTATCCATTCTCTCTCACTCCTTTCCGCTTTGCCTTTCTCTTCGTACTCTCCTTCCCCCATCTCGCGCGTTCCCTCGTTTTCCCAGTTTCTCTCTTTCTCTCTTCCTTGCTATCCGTCTTTCTGCGGCTCCTCGCATATCGCATCCGTCTTCCATTGCCCATCCTTCTCTTTCGAGGCGTTCCCAACTCAAATTCGCGAACGGTACTCCGGGATTTCAACAGTTGCGATAACTACCTGGATTTCTCCTGTACTACAGGCAGTGACGGCTCAATCGTTTCATTGTAATTACCTGCTTGTTAGCGCGTTGTAGTCCGCACCAACGTCTCTGCGCGAGTTGGCTAGCAACAATAACATCGCAGTCCTCTTCTCGTATGTTCCACAGTGTGCGAATCCCAAGAGCTCGAAGCTCGTCATTTAGTTTATGGCCTGCGACCGGCAGAGAAACCTCCGGCATGGCTTTCTGACGTGCCATAATACGTGCAACTGTGAGTCTCACGGCCGTGGCTGCAATGCGAATTACTACATCGCCGAGAGTAGTCCGCATGCAACGACATTCGTATCATCGTTCATCTCTGTACCGAGCATAATTCGTAAAGCGCCATATACGAGCAGCCGCAAAATGGCTTCTGACACGACGAATTTATGAACCATTATAATCTTTTTTTTAATATATTAATATATATATATATTTCAGGATAAAAAATCTCAGGATTGAGAAAGAAAGTATTCGGATTTCTTTTACTTGCTTTGGTCCTATCATTTCTCACGCGGATGGCAACTCGCCAGAGAAAAAAAAGATGTTAAGTTTTATAACAATTTCATATGATAAATGTTAGAACCCAGGACTCTTATAAAGTGTCCGTTGCAGAGACATAAATCTGTCTCTCTTACGTATGATAGCGCTAATGATGCTATCACGCTGTCACACAGTAATCTCTATGTAAATTGAATGCAGAGAATACGTCTCGTTATTTGCGAAATGTTTTAAATTAAGCACACTGTAAATGAGGAAAGTTCATTGCAAAATAACGAACTCGCCGATGCCGGCATTATTCTCGTATGTAAATACTCGACGTGCTCGAAAATTGCGTTTCTAATTCTCGTCATTTGCGCGTCCATAGCTTCTCATTATCGACCGCAACGTGCGTCCGCATTCACGTCCGCCGATCGAATCGAATTCCACGAAATTTCGCACGGACAAATATTTTATACTCTATGATCATATAGTAGATCGCTTTAGTGTCTGTCGAGATTGAAAAACAACAACAACAAAAGAGCGAGGAAGAAAGAGAGAGCTTAATAACGAGATGCTGTAGTTTCATCTCGTGATGAAATCAAGCTTCCATTATTCATTCCATACATAGACAAAGTACTGGCTAGCGCAAGATTGCTCACCAAAGTATCTAATCTCACTTATGACTGTTTAATTTTTCATTTGCTTTTAGTAAATGAAAATGCACACGTTAGTCGAAACTCAAAATATTTGTGAAGCAAATGTGTCTGTACTAATGACATACGTTTTATAGTATTTATTTATACATGCACTATTACAATGAGTGCAAAAAGTATTAGTACAGAGAAAATGTTTAAAAAAAAAACTTTATTTTTAAAAAGTAAACATATTATTCAGCGAAATGATGTTGAATCGATATCCATACGATGATTTCGATATTTTAATTCAACATCGATTTGATCTAATTGATAGTTATTTCTTGCTGGGTAATTAACAATTTATTCATAAAGAATAAAATAGATTGCATGTCAAAATTATGTGTACCAAAAAGGTGTGTATTAATATTATTAATAATAGAAAACATCATCTTAAAAATAAGCGAGAGGTAACAATTTTATTATTCGGACGCTCAAAAATATTCGTACAATCGAGAAAAGCTTCTACAATCACTAGGAATATACGTAAAGCTTGTTTGTTTAACAAACAGTTTCATTGTATAAAATTGCTAATTAATGATCTCTCTTACAAATAAGATTTTTTTATAAAAAAAATTCCTTATACAAATATTTTTGCACTCACTATATTTATTGTTGCTTAAACGTGCATCCAATGAATATTATATAGATATTGAATGTTAGATCATTTGTTGCTACGTAAAAGCAGCTATATTTTTATTTTAACTAATAGTTTTGTATTTCTGTTGATAAAAGAAAATAACAATTTGCTAAAGTATCTAAAAAATTAATTACATATAAATCTGAAAATTATTTTGTAAGATTATCAAAATAATTACATAGGGAACTCAAATATGATGAACGTTATTATATAAAACGTTTTGACATCTTAGTCTTCATCTTTGAGCATCCTACATAATTATTTTGATGGTCCAACAAAATAATTTTCAGATCTTTATTTAATTACATTTTTTAATATTTCAGCAAAATCGTCTTTTTCGTATTATTAAAAATGTATGTTATTTACTAAATATTATATTTACTAAAACCAGAGTGAAATTTCACTGAACGTACTATCAAATCAACTTTATACTATTCTCATAGATATATATCATTTTCTTTATCAAAATGCTCAACCCAGTCATCCATTCGAGTATTAGACCATTTAAACGCGTTGAATATCGGAGTACGAGCGGGATTAAATTCTTCGCGCGCAACTGGCGATCTTTTCACTATCTCGTCTCGTTCGTTATCCCCTACAACTAGATGACCGAAAAATGTTTTGCGTGCAAAACACGTAGTGTTTTGGAATGAAAGAGATGGTATTGGAAGAGAAGCGGGAGAAAGAAAGAGAATTAAGAGAGTTAACGAAGCACGCCCACCTATTTCGAGATCGCGTCGCTGAAAAAAAAAGAGAAATGGAGGCAGAGAAAAGCGAGAGGAAGGGGAGAAAGAGAAAAAGGGAGAAAGCTAAAGAAGAGAGAGAGAGAGAGAGAGAGAGAGAGAGAGAGAGAGCATACAGATATATAAATTACTGTGCAAGTTACTCGTCGGTATTGCGAGCCACGCTTAATTATAAAACCGATAAATTCATCCCGTGGGACACGGGACAGACGTCTGGAATCCCGAGGTTGATAAACGAGCCCCTGATCCCGACCTTCTACCTTATACAAGCATCCACTGGCCGCCCTTTGCTAGCCCGCGTTCTCGTACAGTTCGCTTAAGTCGTGCCCTTCGTTCATCCCCCCGACTAGCACGTCGTACGCGCTTACGCCTCGATGGACTCGCGTCATTGAGTCCCGGAATCTGGACGACCGTGTAATTAGATCCTTGGCCTCCGCAGACCTAACGATAATTACATTTACGTTACCTACGAGTATACGCCGTCACGATATCCGTCAGCCCGTCAAGGGACGCCTCTCGTGGGATCACGTGCGTAAACTACCTCGCATATTGTCCACTCCGAATCAAATTTTCATATCGAATTTGCACGTCCAGGGTAATAACTTGTTCATTTCGAAAGTACTCTTGCGGGAGCGATTTGTTACGCACTGTGTGCACAGTAATTTATTCATTAGCTTGACACGAACGTATATCGTTTATATATATCGTCATTCTTAAAAAAAAAAAAAACCGTACCAATTAAATAATTAAATAATACGTGCTTTAATCTAAAAATTACTTATTCCTGGAATTCAATATATCTATTTAATTAAGCGGATAAAAGAGTTCATGGGAAAAGTATTTCAAATATTCATAATGTCTGTCTTAAATATAAAAATTTTTTCTAAAGAAACATGTACGATATAAATAAAGGATATGCAACTATAAATATAAATCTAGTCTGCTACATTAATATTTTTCTCTTCGAGGGATGATTATTCGGTTTATAACAACCTTTACAATACTTGTCTGAATTGTTTTGATTAAAAGATTATATAAACTAAGGGAGACTTCGAATCAGTCTAGTCGCTTTGAATCGCGTTAACACGAGGATCCTTCATAGTTTTAATCGTCGTTAATCAAACGAAAGCTGAGACAGGTATGGACGTAATATTCCATCGATTCTCAAGTACTCGCCCACCGGTGAAAGGCGGACGCTCGCTCAATTTGGCGCGGTTCCAAAGCGGACAGATGTCCGTAATTCTCGGTTTTGATAAACGAGCGCTTGATCCCAAGTTTCCTATAAAGCAGAAGGCGCCTTTTTGAGCGGACGCCTTTAGATGAGCTTCTCATACTTTTCCTTTATCATGACGCACCCTCTACACATTGTCTCATATATTTTACATCATATTTTATTTTAAGGATAAGAATGACGGTGCGAAAAGATGAGTCGATGGCTGGTATTCATAGTCGATTCTTTATTTAAGACAAGTTAAGTACAGTCTTAAGATGTCACGAATTATAATAATATCGCATTAATGGAGTCTCACCGTAGTTTTTAAATTAACAACTACATGACTAAATTTGTATTCATCCGAATAACAAGAATAACAAGATAATATAATATATATAGAGGCGTATTTTTACTGTAGAGATAATATAATAAAAATATAATGACTAGTTGCTATTGCGAATGATTGCACGCCACCGCCATGAACGGGAATGATTTTATCTTCTACCCTTAACCGCTCTGACGGTTATTGAAGCACTTAGATCGTTTGCTCCCCACTGAGATATTAATTCTCAAGGGGTTTAGTCAATTCCTTTTCTCGGGTAGTCGCTCTCCGGAATCTCCATGGCTGGGTGGTCCACCGACAGAGGGGGATGATTCGATCTAACGGGTGTCGCCACAGTGACGGAAGCGCCTCACGTACATGACCGACGCGAGTGTGGATATGGGTGCGCCCGCATACACGTACATACGTCCACACGTATACCGGATACGATGTAGCTAGCGTGGCCTTCTACCGAAGTTTGTGAACTATGAGTGAACCTATCGCAAGGACAAATTTCCTCATCTAACTTTCTCCGAGTAGATGAGATGATCGCTCAATGCCAGCAGCACCGACGCTACTATCTTCACTATAGCCCAGCCCGTCCGCCCTCTTCCTCCTGCATCTACTGGGAAAATTAATGACGAAATCCAAGAGTTTTCTATAGGCAACTTTTACCGTCGGATCCTCAGGGCCGTTGGAGAGAACAAATTCACGAGGGTGAGATGAGGCGCGAGGAAAACGGCGACAATGGGTTTCGGCGGCGTTCGACGCGGGGATGGACATCGCCGTTATCGTGTTTTCGTTCGACGGAGCTCTCGCGCTTAAATTGGCGGCGTGTTTCACGTGTGGCGAACGACGTAGCGAGTCTTTTGTCGATAAACGAGGCATCGTTGAAGTGATAACGATGATTTATGCGCTAAATTCTTTTAGCGGTGCATTTCATGTTCCGATAAAATATGAGGGATATTTGACTAAAAGATAAAAAGACTAAAAATCGCATTCTTAATTACTTGACAATTAAATTTAGAACGATTCATGGTTAGATAAAAATTAATATGATGCTCCAATACAAAGTGTTGGAGAAAGTCTTGTGGGAATGATAGCATTCAATCACATTGATTTTGTCTCATCTGATGAATTTAATTTTTAAGTAGGTAGAGAGAGACAGAGAGAGAGAGAGAGAGAGAGAGAGAGAGAGAAAAGTGACCATTCCACACACTCTTAAAAATCATTTTCTGGAAAAGAAAACTAAAAAGTGTTGCCCAGAAATCTTATTCAGAAAGTTACTCAGAAAGTTCATTATTTTTATATTCCTCTGTCTTTAAGGCTACAAGTAATGTAAATTCAACTCTATTCATAATATTAAAAAATATAACTAAAATAAAATTTTTGAGATTTTCTGAGATTTTCGCTCCATATTTACCTACTTAAAGATTAATGAATCTAATACAACTTCAATGTTTCGGAACTCAGAGCTGCTTCATTGGCCAAGTTCATCGCTCCTGAGAGGCGGTATTCGAAGCTCTTCGACGATGCGTGATTTTCTCTCCCTCTCTTGATCGGTTCACCTTATTTATCTACCCACCTCCGCGACGTGCATCCCCATTACGAACTTTCCGTACGACATCGCGTTCCGCGCGCTCTACCACCATTGAAAAGTCTTATTCTCGCAGGAATTAACGAGTTTCTCGAAGAATCGCACGGAATTACGTTGCCTCGCGTCACGCCGGGTCCGCGACGCCATCGCCGTCGTCGTCGTCGTCGTCGTCGACGCCGGCGGGTACATGCAATTCTGCAAGTTGGAATTGAATCTACCCCGAAGAGAAAGGGAGCAGATTCGATCCTCTCGCGGAAAATGCCTCGCGATGGCGCCGGGGAAATGGGGCTCTTGACGCGGCGAATGAAATTATTAAAACGTCAACGCCATGTATATCTGACGATGAAAGCCGTTACCAGCGTCGCCAAGCGCGAGGGAGAAAATTAATACATACGCGTCATTTGGCTTACCTTCTTACTTGCACTAGTAACCCCCTGCTAAAGTTCTTTCTCACAAATCCAGCTGTGAATACGGCGCATTCGAATACGCCATTTATATAACGTCAAAAAGAGAGATAAGCTGTTTCCTACGTTCAGAATATCTCGCATTCATTAAAAAACTCTTCAGTATTATTAACCTTCCGCCAGCAACATAAATTTTAACTCTTCCATCAGCAATAGGGGTTTTCAAGAAATAGAGCAAATTTTTTATTGTTCTGAATTATAAAATCTGAACAAAGTCTGATATATTTGTCAAAGCTTGAACAACGACTTTTTTATCATCATAAAAATCGGATTGTATTTTACTTATTTTTACAGATTTAAATTTACCTATTAAAATTCACAATCAAAATGTCGATGGTACTTAAAACTTTTAAGATCTCAATTACCGGCGAAGGGTTAAAACAATATATTTCAAATATAATATAAAAATTCTTAAATATTATACGCTATTTTTCGTTTATGAAATTATTATTTTTCTTGAAATTTTATTGATCGCGTACAACATTTCA
>NW_017304341.1:124074-136655 GCF_001594115.1 Trachymyrmex septentrionalis | reverse complement strand
CATAGAAATCCTTTCGTTATTTTACCTAATATGTCAGTCTAATATTATATACAATATAATTATATATATATATATATATATAATGAATATGAGATTTTTCTCCGAAACATATTTCATATTTATAACTGTTCACGTGTATGTATTGATAAAGTCAAAATAAAACTAGAAAAACGTTAAATAATTGCATATCAATTGTTGCGATCTATTCATAAGCTCATATAAATGAAAACGACATTTTCAGAGGCATTTTTATTATTTCCTGTTGCAACAATAATACCGTAGCCAAGAGAAAATATAATTGTTGTCGAATCGTGAATATCGATACCGTACCGGACTCCAGTACCAAATCGACCACGCAACAACTCTCTCTCTACTCCTTTACTTTGTTTCCTTCCTCCATACGGATACGAACTCGAATCTCCCCACCTACACTATCGAACAAGTATTCCGGGTTGCAGCACTGTATTATGCATTCACCCCTCCGTGGAGCCCACGCGAGCGTCGCAGTCTACCGTATACTTTAACATAATAAGGTCGTATTATGCAGTATATACAAAATTTCCAGTTTAAACGCGACCCACGTTTCGGGCCTTAACGTCTTGTTCGCGGACATTCGAGAGTTCCGAACTCCACGTTCCGTTCGCAAAAGTTAAGTTGAGCTCCGAAACGATTTACTAAATTGACACAATATGCACTTCACAAAATATGCCATAGAACATTACCTAACTCTATAACGTGCTATTATTCATTCACGAACGTGAATCAGTTAACTTTCTATCGATCAAGCTGTTCTAATGCAAAAAATTACGAGGAAAAAGTGCTTCCCTCTCCTTTTTCTCGAAAAGTCAAGCGAACGAACAATAGGTATAACATTAATAATGCTAGGAAAAAAGGAAACTCGTCTAAGGGAAGGAAGCTTGTCTAATTTAAATATAATTTAAATAATTTATATAATATTGTATAACTGTGCAATAATATGTTTTTATCGAAATAAATTATCGCAGTAAAAAAATTTAGAATTGTGCGATGTAATTGCTAATTATTAAATGTCAAAAATTTGTTGTATATTATTTAAACAAATAACGATATACATGTAAAGAATAACTTGCTGTAAATGAATATGTTTGATTTAATACTGGATTCTGTAAGGATTAACATGACAAACTTTGCTAGACACGTTTATACGTTTTAGCGAAGATTCAGTGTGGATGCCAGTAAATTTTTTATCGGCTCTTGAGTAATCCCAGGGGGCAATAAACGGTCTACATCGTTTTCTCGCTTCAACAATGCAAAGCGTTACAGTATACGATGACTCCATATGGGATTCCTTTTTGAATATTTTATATCATAGACATGCACGGATATTCCCTGACAAGGTTTCTGCATTCGATAAAAAAGATATTTCGCCATCGAACATATTTTTCACGTCACAGAAACATCGGACGCGTTATGCAGCAGATTTAAAGACACGTTGCGATTTTTATATAAATGAGATATTTGCCGTATTTGCAATACAACATTTTGTGTGTATTATATTAGAAACAGATAGTATAGTATATATATTATATTAAATTATATTACACATAGATACATATACACAGAAAAATACGCAAGTAATAACTATTTGTCTTAAATATTTCAAAAGTTCATATATCCAAATCTAAGTTGATAAGTTCACAAGCATTAAATTTATTCAAAATGTATTCTAAATTCTAACAAGTTTAATACTTCAATCAAGTTTATTAAATTATTATAAAAAGTTTGTTTCTTCGATCAATTTTATAATATTTGTTAAAAGAAAATAAATTTTTGTTTCGAGTATGTAATAATGAGTTTTTATAAAATTTTGTAATAAGTATATTTCAAGAGTATTATCAAGAAGATATTTTTTGTTAAAGATAACTGTTACTTAAAAGGAAGAAAATAAATTGAGTAATTGCTTTTCTTAGCAATAGAATGATATTTGTCTGCGTATATATATATTACAAAAATATATGTTTAATATAGATATCGATAAATATATTAGAAATAAATTTCAGAAAAATAGAAGAAAAAATAGAAATTTATAACAAACAAATAATTATGCAAATCGATGTAATGTCTAGAAAATCTAATTTTTGTGACATAACACAACTTCTTTTATTATCCTTCTTCAATAATGTTAAACAATTCTAACTAGTTAACGAGTTGGTTTCAACTTGTCAAGATATTGACGGAAAATGGAAAAGCGATGTCCCATTCAATTTCGTTTATAAGGTTCATCTGAATGTCTACCGAAATCACCGCGCGGTAGAACGTCACGGTGTAATCTACCATCGTTAAATCCAACACAACCGTCCCTCCGTCATTGTCTCCCGTTACACGGCCGCAAACGTGGGCGTTCTTCGACACCGAAATCTTCCGTGAATATTTCAGGAAAATTACCGCACGTTCGTCGGGGGCTCGGGTTTCCAGCGATTATGTCGTATAATCCGCGGTGAGTGCGTTTGTCACGGCCACCGCGGCGACGGTAGAGACGGGTGTCGGGTGTCCCCGCGGGTGATATTCCCTGTTATCCGAAACACGAGATTGTTATCCCACAGTACTTACCATACGTAAGCGCCGCGATGGCCGGAAGAACGAGACGGAGGGCGACTAGCGGATGGACCACAGGGGGGCGGGAAGCCGGTCTCCGGATTAGCACGGAGACATTAATCACCCCCGCGTCAACCAACCAACGTGATCTCAGTGAATTTGCAATTAATTCGAAATTGCCGTCATCATCGCACCGTAAAGGCGTACGGACGCGCGTCGTTTACACCATGCATACATATCGGAACGCTCGCGACGAGATACGGCCTGTTCCGATGCGGACGCGTACGATCGCCTGTGATGAATGAGCCGCAGCTCGGATTTCATTAATTAACGGAAGTGGCCGGAATTCGATGGTACGTGGACGCGTCATTCGACAAAGCGAACGTCCGCCGAGTACATCGCAAATTGATATTTAGTAGTTCAGGGATATGTTCCCTTTACTTTAGGCGAATATTGGATTGATCTGATTCTCACGAGAATTTGAGCAAAAGCTTAATGCAACATTAGAAATAGTGATAGTTTTGATACTCATAACATTAATATCCGGATCAGAGAGTTGGGGAAAGAATTTTCCATTAACCACACAATTTTTTCAATAAAATTCGTCCGTGAATTTTTGTTTAATTAGTAGCCATTTAGATGCCTAACTTTTAAAATTTATTTAAATGTTTATTAAATTAAACTACGTTGAAGATTTAAAAATATTACGTAAAACAAATCATTAATAATAATTCATTTACGAATATACAATCTTTGCAATAATTTTTTTTGACAAACGACACGTAGCAAAACTACATCTTATGATAAATGCTGCATTTCAATTGTATAAAAGTGCCATTCGCATGAGATAGACAGGACATGTGCACGTCTAATTGAAAAGAGGTCCCTGACAGATCATCAGACACGTCAACTGTGATAAAACAAGGGCGACAGATCGTGCCCTCCGTGCGTAAGGGAGCGGCGCCGGACTCGATGTGGGTTGCAGTAATATCCTTTTTTCTTACGGAGAGTACGCCCCATCGAGTTCCCATCGGCCCCGAGAGACCAACGGTATTACAAGTAATTGTCGCCCTGGGGAGATCGCAGACGACCCTATATCCACCCCAGTTCCCAACCCGATCTCGGAGATGGAACGAGGATGCGGGAGGAAGGAAGCAAGGCGAAGGAAAAATGAGTGAAGAAACAAGAGAAAGAAAAAAATATGATACCTACTTAGGAAAGCAGAAACAGGAGATGGAAAATATGAGCGAAATAAGAATGTGTAAAAGAAAATAACGTAAGATATATGAAAAAAAAAAAAAAAAAGATTAGCTTTGTGAGGAAGAAAGGGAAGATAAAGAAAGAATCGAGAGCAAAATAGAACAGTATCGTGTACCGCCAGACTGCGACACCCTTCCACGTTTTCCACGACCCTATCGCCATACCCCGGTCCCAACTCGAGGAATAAAAAAGTAGCGCGAAACTTTCGCCTAACAAGTGGATGATTCACAAATCATCCCCGATTCGGCGTGACGCCATCCCTCGCCGATGAGAAACTTCGTTTCAGTCTATATCCTTGCGCAGAACAACCAATAACTCTCGTTTCGCTGCAGGCGACGAGTCAAGAACAGAAGAAAAGATGGAAGGACGGCGGGGAAGAAATAAATGCATAATACCCCGATTCATCGTACGAATCGAGAACCTAATCGAGGGTGCTATCGCTCGAAGTTGCTTCCGCCTCTGTGTTACTTTGCGATCTCTTTTTGCTTTTCTCCAGCTCCTCACCTCGCTCCATTTTTCACTGCGCGGTGACGTTTTCCGAGGGCAATCTTACCGATGAAACATGTTAAAAGTGAAAAATAGCGTTTCCTTCCTGTTCGTGCCGTCAACAACGAGCTCGTCGACGCGATTCCAACATTTCGCGACCGGAATACCAGTGGAATTATGCACGAGCGGAGAGTGCCATCGCGATATGCGATCAATTCGTTCGTAGGGAACTACTACTCGATAGATGAAACCGTCGGACAAAGTGTCGTGACTCATCGATCGAACTCGACGGTCCAGATGACCGGATTAGTTGGAACGTACATCGCGATATCCTACGAGAGATCTTCTCATCCGATCACAGGATGCAGATACGCGAAAACTGAGTGGTATTCCGGTGAGTCAGAATCACGACGAATATGTAGCGTTCCCCTGACAGAGGAAAAGAAGTTTTTGTTCCGAGGATAGACCGATAAAACCGGATAACACTGCGTTTAATCGAGTTGCTACTGAATCCATGAGGCATCATATCTCAATGTGCATAAATGTGTTTGGACGAAATTTGCTACGCTTTTAGCAAGCGGCAAGAAATTTTTAACATATATCAGAGTCTCGCGAATGCATTTTAACGTTTTGCACATGTATCACCTGTCTCCCATTTATGAGTTTATTAATAAATCTCTTTACAGACTTTCTTCTCAGAGAACGTTTAACTTAAGATATTAGTATTCTGAATTTCTAACGCAACGTATGACGTAAACGAAAAAAATTTAGTTCTAGAAAGTTTTAAAAGTTCCAAGAAGAAATAGAAAAAGAATATTTAAAAGACAGAGAAGAAAAGAAACTTTTCTCGACCTATTTTCAGTTTATATATATATATATAGAATATTTAAAAAATTACTTTAATAATAAAATAGAAAAGAATATTAAAAAGCATATGCCTGCAGTTAAGAAGTTCTACTTTTCTCTAGATTTTAAAGATAATTTAGAATTTACTTTGACGTTTCCAATTATTAATTTAACATTTCAATTCAATAAATCATTCAATTAATAATTTAACTATTATATGGGTACTATTATACGGTCAAACAATTTAGAATCAATAAAGCGTCCGCACAAACTCTTTTAACGGGTAGAACTATCGTAGAACTATCTGCACAAAATTAAGTGACCAATTTTCGTGCTGGTTCTCGTCCCGTTACGCACACCATCCTTCTATTCTTTCGTCGTCTCCAACCATTTTCAGCAGCGAAACTCTTCCGTCGTGTCGAAAGTGAACAAAAGATAAGGCGAAATGGCAGCTCCGTGATCACGGAAATGGTGCGATTTCGCAGTTAACGAACCTGCGAATAGGTCCACGAAATAGGGTAGAAGTGGAGGACTGGAAAACACTCCCTTGCGGGATAAGATGGGCCGCCGTGGTATTCTTGCAATAAAGCGTCCACCGTAATGGTACTAGACGTATGTTATACATCTACGAGCGAGTGGATGGACGTTTTTCCAACGACATTTCTAACAACGGACTGGGATTCATAGCGTGAACATATCGGCCTTTTACGGACGCTCGTTCTGAAAAATCCCTGGATTCAATGAATTAGTGATACGAGTTTCATCAACATACAGGTGGCGACAAGTAAAGAATTCGTCGGCGTCATTTAACTTTGTGACCAAATAAATGCGGGCGAATATGAGCCGTAATTGATTTAACTTCTATTTTCGTATGTTGATCTTATATATAGATTTTATTAATTCACTTAATGCTGATATATATATATATATATATATATAACATATTATATATTTAGAGAACCTATTATTTGTATAACAAATATTTGTAATACTAATAAAAAATGTCCAATTATCTATATTTTTAAAGTAATTATTGATACATGATGTTTTTATTTGTAATATTTCTATACAAAATCATTACAAACATCGAGTATATAGAAGTAATATCATTTTTAATGATAACCATCGAAAGAATTTGATAGAAAAAGATAATATGATAATAGAGTATAGATTGAAGCTAATCAGCAGAATAATAACTAGCAGAATTCGGTATAGCAATCACAATCAATGCTGTAGCAGTTAGAACGGTGATTTCCTTGTCGTTTAACATCCCATTGAGGGAGAGCCGCGACTTTTCACGTTTTTCCCGCGTTCTCCACCGTATGAGGGGTTTCGAGGGCGCGTTTGGTTTCCTTGGTGACCGAAGGGAGCGCAAAACTGAACCGCACGGTGTACACCGGCTTGCTCCGTCCCTTTCACGCCCAGGCCATCTGTTTGTATTTCATATTGATAGAGTATTGATACAGCCCTGCACTGTCGTGCCTCAACCCTCACGAGCTATGCCAAGCCCCTCTTAACCCTCGGCGGACACCCCCGGTAAACCACCGTGACGGGCCACCATCCCGCAGCGAAACGTAAACGAGGATACCGTGTGTTACCATTCTAGCCGGGTCACGTGTTTACTTTGTTTCGCATTGTTGCGTCTCGTTAATGGCCGGCGGAAACGTTTTACTCGAGCGATCCATTTTAACATCCCTTGGCGACAGTCGCGGTTATACAAATTGTGATTCCTTTTGTAATCAAAGAAAGCAGTTCTCCTTGTAATAATCGTGTTTGTAATAATCTCATACGACGTATATTAAAAGAGCTAAAGCTTTTTGCTCTTTAAAGTAGATTTTGAATAGAAGCAAGAAGTCTAGGTTCATAAATTTCCTTTAAAAGACCGTAAACCATAAATTGTAAGTGACGATATGTCGACCGGAGAACTTACGCTTTTAGGCTAAGAATTAAGTAAGAATTAGGTTGTGTTCAATTCACTCAAATTTAACGCTTAAAACCTAACTGCGCAAAAACAGTTTAAAGGCAGAAATTAATGTCACTCAACCTCGGTCGGTTTACAATTTATGGCCTCTTAAAGCAAGGTTGTGGCTCGATATTAAGTATAATTCGTACATGGAGAGAGTGATTTTGCTGAAAGGTTTAAAATTTTATTGATATAAATCTGAAAATAATTTTGTTGGAATCCAAATTAATAACTAGAATATAAAAATTTTTTGCAGCATTGCTTATTATTTTTTAATTTTCCATATAATTATTTTGTTAAGTGACAATGGAGCGAGAAATATTCAACACAAATGAATGAAAAGCAGGTCATATTTTTGATCAAGGCGAGTATTAGAGTTTAATAATGTTGTATGAATTTTTACAATTTCCGATTTAAGTAAATTGCGCGCTGTTAATACTATTTCTAAAGCACTGTACATAATTTATTGCAAAAAATAAATAAATGTAAATAGTTATTATGATATAGTTCAACAATTAAAATTATTTTCAGATCCGTATCGAGCAAAATTTTTAATCCTTCAGAAAAATCATCCTTTTTATGTAGGACTAGACACTTGATTGTGCTAAAAGCATCTTACAATTAGACACATATATCTATATACATACCGGATGTCCTACGAGGCTCTGCCATGAAAATTCTAGGTCCGCTATGTTCGCTGGCACAGGTACGACGAAATTCATCGCGTACGTGTTGACCACCCCCTCCCGAACGTAGTACAACTCGGCCTCGAGTCCTGAAAGCAGAATAGCGGAGTGTATCGATTGGACGATCAATTATGAAAAAGCTGTACGATGCCGCCGGCAAAGTTTACCTCCACCTTCCCTGCCCCGATGAATCGACCGATCGTGAACTACGGCACGTGCAGCCCTTCGTTATAAGTTGGGGACATTGACCACGGTCGCGTCTTCTTTACACGAAGTATCGCAGTTGCACGGAATTCATTTCCATGGAAACTTCAGGAGCCAGAATAATGTCGCTGTTCTCTCTGTCGAGAGAACTTCTCGTTTCAACGGCACGCGAATTGCGCAGTACAGAATTATTGTCGGAGCTTTGATAGAGTATTACACGAGCTTTCCTCTGAATATATATCTTTACAATATTTACACTGGTATACTATGCTTTCTCTTCATCTTATCATAGTATGCTGTCATAGTGTGCTGTACATTTATATATATATATATATATAAAACTTGTAGCGATATAGATTAAAAACGGGGAGGGCGAAAAGCGAAATGTCTATCACGGGTGCACATGTCGACGTACGATATCGGCGTGACAAGAGGTCTAATACGACGATTATTATCGGCGTATTTCGCATACGACGAAATCGTATCTCGGGGAATATCTACCGCGGAAATAACCACGGAGATTCCGCGAACGGATTTATAATACGAATCCGTCGATGCCAGGTACTCCATCCTACCCTGCTCCTCGGTGCACATCCTCCTTTCTCGGTGGATCATGATCTGAAAATTCCTCTTGGGCACTCGCACGTATAGTTGCGCCTCCGCCCTTCTCGCTCTTCCCTCCCTTCTCCCCCCCCCCTCCCCACCCCCGGCACCTCTTCGTCGCTGCCAGTCCGCAAAATCTCGTGTAGATACATAAGGATCTGAATTTCCTCAGGCGATCGGATGCGTCATCCGTCTGCCTTCACGTATGACTACGCAATTCGATATCACGCTCGCGAACAAGCTCTCTGTCAGATATACCGTACGTACATAGGTACCTACCGTCGTGTTCGACGTCGTGCCATGGCGCAACGTGGTCGCGTTTGCACCGCGATAAGATCCTTGAAAAAAGCGAGATATTCAGATCCAGAGTGCTGTACACTCGATGAAAGAGAAGCACATAAAATGCAGTAAAAGAGAGGAAAATGGAAAAGAACAGAGGCGAAGAGGGAACGTTGAGGGGATCGAATGTTTTACAAATCCGTATGATATCCGTTCTCGCTGTGAGCAAGAATACTTGTCGCGGTTTGACGAAAGTTAACACTGTTAAAAATTGAAAAGCTTCACCTCCTCGCGAACTGTAATTCGTTATTAACGCGTCTTTGATTGAACATTGCAATTTAGCTTTTAATTAAATTATATAAACTCTGTAACTATTTCTATTTAAATTTAAATTGTTACACAGTAACTTTTGTTGAAAAATATTTTTATTGTTATTTCTAAACAGAACTGTTTTCAGACATCCTTACGTAACACATAACACATTGTACAGTTAGGAAAGTTTTAACTGCAATAATAGATTCGCTCTAACTCTAAATGGTCTGACTCTGCAAAGAGTTCTACTACTTTTGCGCTTTCAGTTCTTTGATGAGTTGAAAGAGTTTATGACATTAGTTCTTTGATGAATTTTTTTATTCACTTTTGAAAAACGTATTAAATATTATAGAATATAAAATTGCAATATAAATATTATTTCAATATTTCGAAACTTTATTAAAACAAAACTATTTGTCTGCAATCGTTAGTCATTTATAATATAATTTTTTTGTTATTTATTCGCGTAGAAATTCATATAAACGTAAAAATAATAAGGATCCATAATTAAAGTAAAGATGGAAAAAGTATCCACGGAATTAAAATATATATCAATAAAGCAAATTTAATGTAACGAAAACATTTAATAAACAAATTTACGTAAGTTCCCTGCAAAATAAAATCTTAATGGAATTAGAATCTGAAAAATCTCAATGGACTGTACAATCTATATTCTTGAGCAAGATGCGAACGCCTGTGATAAGGTTTAGCGACAGCTTAACGTTTCGTGAATATACGTATACATTGAAATGCTGGTAGTCGAAGTTTAAGGCGGCGGGCGGACTCAAGGGTAAGCGTAGTAAGAAGATTAAGTAACTTTCTACTTCGTGCCCCGGGTCTTACGGAGGAAAGACTAACACCCGGCAGAGAAACTGATAATGACAGTCGGCTGTGTATTAAGCGAAACATCCGCGAAATCGAATTAATCCCTCTGTACTTCATTTTATTATCAGACGTTAATCCCGGCTAAAGTGGAGAGTCGTGTCTGACTAAGTAAACGCGTTACCACTTGCACTTCAAGATGCCCCGAAACTCGTCCCCGAAAATCTCTCTTCCTAATAGTATCGTGTTACGCGTATCCCGCATTTATACATTTTCTGTTTCAAAAGTATTTAATGTGTTTCATGGTATTTATCATATTCAAAATTCTGTAAGTTGTATGGGATAAGGTAAGTTCCAGTGACCAGACACGTACGCTATGTCCGAATATTTATACAAAACTTTATGCTTGTTTACATTATTATTAGTTTCAAATGCTTTTTTTATATTTAATATATTATGATTTAATTGTAATTTTTTTTAAATCTAATTAAATTATAATATTGTAATAAAAAAAAAACATTTGAGAGATTAATAATAATAAATTTTGTGTAAGTATCCTGACACAGGTACATTGAGACATTTGCCTGAATAAAACTATCCTTTACTTGCGTAGTTACTCTCTAAAACTTTTAAAGTGATCTCACTCTGAAGAGTAAAATCTCACTCTTTAGAGTGAAATCCACAGAATTTAGAGAGTACCCAAAGCACAATCTCCTAAAGCCGAAAATAAAAAAGTGACTTTATTAGAAGAGCGATTTACATTGAATTTTTGTTTCAAGGTAAGAGCAGCGTAAATGAAGAGATTTTGTGGATAGGGATGTGCTCTATCATATAAATGCAACACTTCAGGACATATAGACGCGCCTTGATCTCTCATCAAAATTCTCTCTTTCGTCGTAAAAATCTCTGATTCATCATAAAAGTAACGCGAACGACTTCACTAATGGGAACCTTTTCATTACGAACGCAAGTTCACAGTGAACGATTAGCTTTCAGTTCCAGCCAATTAAATCTCTCGCTCGCGAAATGGACGCGTGCGGCCAGCCGGAAAATCGAACAGCGAACTTCCGATGGACACGAATCTTTATTATCCAGCTTTCTCTCCTTCTTCCGTTTAACGCGTCGCGAAATAGCCGGGATGCAAAGTTGCCGGGGATATTTATACGTCGGTTTATCAGTCGCAGCTATCTCCGCGCCATACCCGCGGGAATGCCGCACACGTAAAACGGAACCAGCTCCGAGATACAGCATCGAAGCAGCGAGAGCGAGCGAGGCGCGATCGTGCCGAGAAAAGTGTGGGCGTACAGTCTCTCTATCTCACACGCGTACCATGGAGAAGCTTGAGAGATCCAGTCGGTGTGTTGGAAAGCCGGGAGAAAATATTTCACAAGAAGATAAATCTTAGACGATCCCACGAGGTACGAGCACGCGCAACTAACTCAGGTGGATTAAGTTCCGCGATATCGTCTGGGGGTTTTGAGTGGGCAACAAATGGACATAATCAGGTTGTGCGCGCCGCTCGCTGTGGCACAGCCGTTGCATTACGTTGCTGGGATTACGTGGGGACTGCGTAGGCGACTCCGCGTATACCGCTATCGTAGATTTCATTTCACGGCATCCCGCATCTTCGTTTCGACGTAGGTACATTAAAGTTTGGGAGGGCGGCGAAAAGTTAGCGGCGCGAGCAAACGTGTAATTGCACCTCGCTCTCTCTCTCTCTCTCTCTCTCTCTCTCTCTCTCTCTCTCTCTCTCTGCACATGGTTTCGCAGCGTCGTATACGTTTGTAGAATCTGCAGCTTAAATTGCTGCTACACCTATGCAGCAAACTCTACTATATGCGTGCGAAAGGATGAAAACTAATAGTATGTTAAGTGTGTATATTCTCTCTCCTGAGACACGAAGTAGTTGGTTATTTAAAATATACCTATATGTACGGACTTATTTTTTTTAAACGAGAAGTGGAGAGTGTAATATTCTCCGCAACGTTCTTCGAATTTTATATTAAGGATCTGTCGCTAGTGAAACCCTTCGCGAAAAGAATTCCTTTCGTTTCTGTTTAAAATTGCTTGAAAAATAAGACGTTACTTATTGCTTTCACACACTTAATTCCATCGGAGATATATTCATAGAGCTGTCACGTGTCGCATTTCCTGCACGGTAATCTTTCTTCAGTCTTTTACGTAACTTCGGGAAGTATCTGCGTATAAAAGTTTTCTATCTTTCGAGGCATGGAAATTCCGTGAGGCGGACTCGAACGATGTAGCGTGCAGACATGCGAGCGCGCGTGCAAATATCATTTATTTTATCTTTTATTACGTAGTTTGTCCTTTTATATGATAAAATCGCGGTCGAATCCATCAAATCACGTGACGTATCTCCCACATGCAACCGTGCGAGATCACTGCGGGTCATAGGGCGATCTATCAATTTGCCGTCGAGACTACGGAAGGAAGAATTTAGGAAGAAGGGTGGCTGGTTCTCTTGTCTTATCCCATGGGAGATGGCTCTTCGTTGGATGAGAGCACGGGAAACATGGAAGATAGTT
>NW_017304341.1:115753-123974 GCF_001594115.1 Trachymyrmex septentrionalis | reverse complement strand
ATGGGAGATGGCTCTTCGTTGGATGAGAGCACGGGAAACATGGAAGATGCTTCTAGATATGGATGCTTCTTCAGAAGTGAAGCTTCATCTACGAATAGGGTTTCCTGCTTTGATGGCGCTAAGTAGAATATCGTGTTTGGCATATCAACGACTACCTTGGGTCATTAAAGCAAAGTGCGATTTCACTTACGGCGTTATTCTCGATTGCCTCTAAACAGAAATCCACCATTTCTGAGGATTACAATTATCTTGTTGAAAATTTTGGTTACGAAATAATTAATGATTTATTGGATGGACGATCTATTAATTTTTCCTTAATTAAATGCATTAGAAATATACTGAAAGGCGTATCGTTTTAAGTTAAATACACATGTGTGCCACTTTGGAGGTGGAAAGTCTCACTCTAGAAGCATATACCATGCCAGGAAAATTGAATTAGCATAGGGATTGACGTTGTGTGTCGCAGATTGATGCGACGCCAAATTGAATTTGAAATGAACGCGCGCGAGTAACTGCGTTTCGTACAATCCTCTGTCAATAACGTAAACGGTTTGTAAAGTTTAAATTTTAGAGATCACGTCCAAATATATAAAGGATATTCTACAACTTGGCGAGTTTTTAAATTTTTAATAATAGGTTCTCTAACGAATTTGAAATCGAGTTTTACCTAGCAAAAATATCGAGAGATCATTATTTGTCGCAATTTTTTAATTTCCAATATCATATACTTTGCAGCTAAGGTTTAAATCAAGAGTCTATTAAAATCAAGTTTACTTACAATTAAAGAATATGATTTCATCGCTTATTTATTCTTCTAAAATGTAATTTGCGAGAAGTGCTTCTTTCTCAATTATTCTATCCCTTCAATGATATGTGTATAATGCATAAGATCGATATATTAATTAGTAGAAAAGAAATATATTTGCAATACTCTGAACATTCTTTAGAATTTCGACGCTATTCAATACGTGGAAGTCTTTCTAAATTTTATTTTCACGCTAACTGGAATGTTAGAATAAAACGAACTAATTTGTTTCGTGTTATCTTTTGTCCTTACGTGAAACTAACAAGTCTAATTTATTAGCACGGTTCCATGTTCTAGCATATGCTTCCGGGATCGTTCACTTCTAAGTCGCGACAATCCATTAACATTGCACACCGCGCAATTTGTATTCACCTAACAGCCAGGCTAAGCACCGAGGAGCATGGATGTTCTTCAAGTGGATATTCCAAGCGTGCAGAAGGGAAGACACGCGAGGGTTCGATCAGGGTCAGGAGCCAAGGTAAACACATTAAGGATACAACATCCTGCAGGAAACACATCCTCCGTCGATAGGGGAACTTCGCGTGCGTCGCATGGCTGACTACGACGGAAATTCGAACGTCTCGTGGATCGCCGGAGATGGAAAAAGTCGCGTATATTCCCTGGAAACTAATCTCCTGGATCTTCTTTCCCCCCCGATCGCCGTTTCCACTCGTTTACCCCTTTGTCAGTAATGAACCGCTCTTTTCCGCCAAACGATATCATGTCCACGTATTCATGTTTTGGATACTTGACTCACCCTTTGTTTAACTTTGCCAGAAGTTCTAGAGCGCGGATTTCTGTTTGTTTTTTTTTTGGATGCATTGCTTCGTGGCAGTTTGCCAACAAATTGATTGCTCCACTTGTTATAACATGACGATGATATTAACGATATTAATTATAATTATATTTTTTCATGCATTGAAAAAGTTGCGCACTTTTCTTATCGTACTTTTATCTGATAAATATATTTGTCTGTTATGTATAAAAATTGACTTTATTATTGTATCTATGGCTTTTCACGAACGATAGATTCATCTTTGGAAAATTTAAGTTAAATTTAACACATTTCATGTGTTCCACGTTCACTCAAATTTATGTGTTGATTTAAGATGAATATGTTAGAAAATAATACAAGTAGATATCATTTAAGAAAATAAACACAAAGGAGGTAATACTCAACACAAACCGTGGGATTTTATACATAATTTTTTCAATAAACTTTACTTTTATAATATGTTAAATTGACACATATTTTATTCATTCATCTTAAAATTTAGAAACACATTATTTCTATGTTATTCATTCATTTATTCATAAATTGTGTTATTTCGAATATTAAGAAACATTGAATATCAATTTAACACAAACCATTTGAATAACATAATCGCATTATGTTAAATTAACACTCAAATATGTTAAAGAATTCAACACGAAAAAATTAACAAGGACTTGAGTTGAGGACACAAATGTTCGACACAAATGTTTTTAATGTACAATGTTGCAAATATTGGAACTCTAATGATTGAAAGAGTCGCGGGGAACAATCGATACTGGTGCATTGAACCGAGCGCAATGCGGCAGCACGACCTTGAACAGTTTCCACGATTCATTTTATCTGAGTCATTTATCGCGAGATCCGCGCCTTGCGAGCGTATGCGTTGGCGCCGGATGGAATTCCGTAGGAGTCATTTATTGTTCCCGGGGCGCGCGCGTAGAGTGCGCGGCGTCACGTCGACTAGTCGAATTTGCAATAAAGAAGATAGATGCGATGGAAGGAATATCGCCAGAAGCTAATCTTTTACTCTTCCACTTCGTTCGGTCTTCCTCCTTCATTCGTTATTCATTAGAGTCCACCTTGTTTCACCGGCAAAGCGATACGGTACGAGTTGCATTTCGCTGCGAGAGACTCGACGACGTACGAGGGGTTGGAAGCGCATAAGTAACGTGGATTTATTTCTTTTGTCTCTTTTATGCCGTAAAGATACAAAAATTTATTATACCTTCCCATGTATGAAAAATATTCATAATGTTTCAGCAGATTTTCGTTAATAACTCCATTTATGTAGCTTCCCGCATTTTTCCAACATAGTTTCTTCTCTTTTTTCATATCAGCGTAACTGATTTTATCTCAAGCACGAAAGGAACTATATATAATCACCGTTTTATCTTAGCAACATTTAAGTTGACCAATTTCTAAGTGTCTATTTGTGTACCTCGAACCAAGTAAACGAGGAAAAGCGAGAAGCAAGGGTTGTTAGAGCAAGCTGGCGTTACTTTTCGCAAATTATCTCGACGAAGGTCCGAACCAACTCTCGCTTCTCTGCTCGTGAGTTTTCTCTGAAAATTATCTACATTCGTTCAACGGCAGTCTCATCTCTTGGAAACCTTTCCCCATTCTATTGCCGGCTTTCTCTTTGCTCGGTTCGTTTCTACTTTTCGACGTCTTGTCCGAGGTTTCGTCGGATAGTTGGCGTAAAAGAGCCGAGGGCGAATGCTGCGGAAAATCAACGATGGACCAGAAAGGAAAAAAGAAGAAAAACGAAAGGAAAATGGGACGGGGGGAAAAACAAGGGGTAACGGAAGAAAGACAAAGAGGATGGAGCAAAAAGAATGAGCGGATGAGTCTTTCGGGACGGTTGTTCCTCGAAGTTGGCCGCGAAAGAGCGTCGCGTTCTCATCCAGTTGAACGGGATGTTTGTCTTTAATTAAAATCAGTCGCAACTCGCCTGTTCCACGAAAATTCGCCGTTGCTTTTCCCCTATCGCACGCTCGGTTTGCCTCCCTCTCCTGTCGGTCGCTTGTCGCTTTGTCGGGCAGAATTCTTAATATTCAATTATACCCCCTGCTTTTAATTAGTTGTGCATGGCCCCTCGAGCGCGATTGTCGGCGAATGGTAATCGTTCAAGCCAATAAATTTGTTGTTTCAGGTAGATTGAAACATTTATTCAATATTGATCCAGCATCACGAGAACGACGTGAATATTACACGATCCGCCGACCCTACCTCTTTCTTTCTCGTTGCTCAATTGCAATGACATTCGTTAATTTTGGAACGGCAGCATTAGCGATGGCTAACGAATCGGCGCACCGTTAATGTCAACGATTCGTAGGGCACGTAAGCGAGATATTTGGATTTCGCTCCAAAGTCTGCACATAGCTAGGCCTTTCCTGTGCAATTGACGACCTAATGCAAATTTAACTTTCGTTCGTCGCAAATTTCTTGTGTAACGAGAGCACTTCTCTTATCCAACTATCTTACTTTATTCATTTTACGAATGTAGAGAATGTTTGTACAGTCACGTTAATTTACATTTACGTTAGTCTAGATCAGCGATCTATTTCCGCGCTAATTCACGTTAAATTGGCATTAACTGTTTAAAATAGAGAGAATAGAATTTGTCAATCTATCAGTACCAGGATGAGATACAAAGAAAATAATTGATGGATAATTTGTGTTGGCTCACAGTTATTATAAAATTAGTTAGCCTGTCCATTTAATCACAAATTTAAATTGTGTTTTAAATTTTTAATAATGCATTAAAATATATGTTGATATTGATAAAAGAATAAATGCGGGGATTACTATTACTAAAAACGAAAGGCGTAGTAGAAATATGAAAAAAAAAATAGATAACAAGTATGGAATAGAGTCTTGAAAAAATTAGATCGCCTAAAAGTATTTTACGCTTTTTTTAATAACAAAAACTCAACGAAATTTTCCTGGCGTGTCATTCTTTTAACAGTTTAACGTAGGTCTGTGATAAAACCTTCCTGTTTCCTCGGCGACGGTAAATAGTTGAAGCTATAAACAAACGGAAGGTGGCTGCTGCCGTGAAAAACTGTGCTCGCGAGAGGAGCGACGCGACGGTGGCAACCGAGGGATGAATGCGAAAAAGGGGCCACCGCGATGCAAGCTTTCATTACATTGAGACTACAGCTGTACGGAAAAAAGGCAATTTTATTCATCTCTTTGTTACGGAACTATTTTAACGCTAAACCAAGTTGGACGCTATTCACAAATTATTCGCTACACGGATTTCTCCTGAAAAAAAAAGCGCATTCAATATAAACTGCACGATTGCAGCGGCGTTCGTGCATCGATTGTCATTGTTTGACAGTACGTGATGTATCCCTGGTGAAAGCCTGAAGCAGAATCGACACATTGTTGAATGCAATCTATATTTAATTGATCCAGATAAAAGATTTTGCTGATCGAACAATAAAATATGACTATTGTTTGATAAAATTTTAAATTTTTACGTATTGATTTAAAATAGAGATTAAGACTGACTCTGATATGAGCCTTTTAAATATTATTTCCAAAAAATTGATATGTGTATTGTAACGTTATTCTTTGTTTTAACTTCAATAGAAAATTGAAAGAAAAATACATGCTTTTTCAAAGACAGGATATTTGAAAAAAGAAATCTCCGAAAAAGTATCAACGTAATTGTCTCTCGCTTTATTAACTGTCGAAAAAGTGTGATTCGATCTAATGTGCTCCAATCTGAAATGAAATAGACATCGTGACACGTGTGGCTAAATCGATACAATACATATAGACTGAAACCCGCGACGATTCATTAGAACGATCACAGTAACGAGGTGGACAATGACCCAAGAAGCAAAGAAATAATGGCACGTCCGTTCAAATAAAGCAAACGCGTGAAGCGTAATTAGCGACAATTATCGCGAGGAGTAACGTCGATGAGATACAAACGCACCGACAGTTCGTTAATGAACGTAATACCAGCGATACATCAATTTAATCGAACATACGTTAAGTGTTCCATTAAATTTTAACAAACACGTAGTACATTCGATGCTAGTAAACTCAATTTAATTGAGCTAAATTAGGATAGGATCCTAATTTCCAATACATGGAAATTGTAAAATCTATGTCATTCCAGTAATTAATTCTCAAAAGCGGCACTTTTATATTAATTTAAGTATATTAAATATTTTATTGCCAATTTTTACATACACATTCCTCTTTCTTTTAATAATTCAAAAAAGAGAATTACTTAAAATCTCAAAAATAATTTATCAACCCCTTCTGTAATATCTATTTATTATTTAGCGTCGATAA
The DNA here is from genome assembly GCF_001594115.1 of Trachymyrmex septentrionalis. Classification (NCBI taxonomy): domain Eukaryota; kingdom Metazoa; phylum Arthropoda; class Insecta; order Hymenoptera; family Formicidae; genus Trachymyrmex; species Trachymyrmex septentrionalis. Next base: position 118,080 of record NW_017304341.1, on the reverse strand, counting down.
TATGTTATCTTTGAGAACGTATATCCTTCACTTTGTAGCTCGTCAGTCACTACAACTATCTGATAACACGCCGATTAATTAACGCATTCCTCTAAGTAGCGAGCAAATTAATAAACTAGATTGCTAATGCTATCCTGGCGTTATTGCGAAAGCAGTCAATCTCTCTAACTCGCCTACCATCAGACGTTTTATCAGCGATCGTTAATCGCCCTCGAGTGACGGTACTTCCTCTCCGTGCTTTCCTTTCACGCCCTTTCCCAACCCCTTTCACTCTTCTCGTCTGTCTGCCTAGGATGACGCTTCTCGGAATGCACATTCATTGCAGGATTTAACAGGACTGAAATTTGATTACTTTCCCTACGACATTCTACTTTACAATCGGCTAGCTATCTCCGCGAGTTTGCATAATTTGCAGAAAGGCATGTACGGAACATACAGAATGCTCTAATTATAAGTTCACCGAATCTGCTTTTATGTATATATTTATAGATTTTTTAAATTGCGTTCTACGAATCGTTTCTTCTTTAAAAAAAATGTAAATATAATTGAATATAATTGAAAACAGTGAATTTTTGTTAGTTAAACTTGCAATATACAATATTTTTAAAAAGTTTTTAGGTACTTTTTTTTTAGTGAAGTATAGTTTTCTAACTGAAATGTCAATAAATAAATAAACATTTCTACGAATATTTTTAGATTGAAGTTTTTAGATTAAAAGTTGCAGAAATATATTTCAATTTTTGTTAAGAAAAATCCGATCTCAAATCAGAGGATCTTCTAAGTAAGAAGAGTGAAGGTGGAATCGAAGAATTAGCAAGAAATGACTCTCAACTCGCGGAGGCTATGAGAAGAAATTTTCGATCTTTTCTCGCGATCCATTCTTTACTTGCTTTTCTTATGAAAAATAAAGGACGCAGTCTGAAGAGAAACGCCAGGAAAAAACGAGGCAACGGTGCATACATATAAAGCTTCCGCAGAAGTGGTTTTGTTCGTAGAATTGGTCGATCGCTACCGCAGCTTCTCAATTAACCATCGCTGATTAAGAACTTCGTCCGACTGTTCGTGCACGGGCGATAATTAGGCGCGCTCAGCTATCCGGAATTTTTAATTGGGAACATCCAATGGAAAAATTTTTGTTCTTCTCTGACGACTGGCCTGGCAAAGCTATAGAAAAAGAAAAGCGGAAGTTCCGACGCTGTCAGAGAATGCTAATTAAATCGCCGAATAGAACGTTCTCGCAATCGTATGAAAAAGTTTGCGTCGTTTCGTTGGCGATATTAATTTCGTGAATGAATTTTATTGTTTGAAACACAGATTGAAACGCCACGGGATCGCAATCATTGAAAGAATTCATCTCAGAATCACTATCGTGGATAATTTATCGTTTCTAAACAAGAACGTTTCGTCAAACAAATAAAATGATTATGTAATTTATATTATAAAAATTACTATTATTAATTATTAATATTGTAAAAATTATTATTAATTTATATAACAGAAAATTACGAAATTGACATTATTTGAATATTTTGATAAAACGTCATTTTTTTTTATATGAAGCGTTTATTATTATGAATAGCAGCAATACTGAATTGCATAAACCGGTTTTTTTAATTTTCTGTTTTTTCATCTTTATATATTAAACAATAATTACCGCTTGCTGTGGCGTCAAAGCGAGTTTGTGCCGCAATTATATATCTAACACGAACAGCGTACGGTACCGTGTGCCAAGTTGTCGATTGTTCGCGTTATGAAGTTTCAATCCAGCACCGCCATGTCGAATCGAAAATCGATTTTGATAATGTCCCCAATACATTGACTTGACTCTTTGAACTAGCGTTCTCACTTTGTTAATAACGATAAATACCTTTCCAAAGTGCGGAATTAACCAGGTAGTTTCAAACGAAGTTATATTATACGCAAGAGAGTCATTGCAATATGTATTTATTTCTTTGGAGGTATATGAATATATTTCTAATTATATTTCTGTGTAATGTGTACTTGACTTTTTTTTAAACGTTTTTAAGTATATTTGCTAAATAATGCTAAAAGTATACTGTGTATATTTGCTAAATAATGCTAAAAGTATACTGTGTCAAACTAAATTAAATAGCAACTTTTTAGAATTACCACATATTCTTTAAAATAAAATTCAGAAAATACGAATTTCTTTATTTGTCATATCTAAAATAAAATATATTTAAAATGTCAAAAAAACCGACATCGTTATATTATTCTGTGTCGCAATTTTAATGATACAATTTTAATGACACAAATTTTTAATAAGTTTTAATTTTGCTCAACTTTATCTCTCTTCTCTCTCTTTC
>NW_017304341.1:113062-115653 GCF_001594115.1 Trachymyrmex septentrionalis | reverse complement strand
CTCCTCTCTCTCTCTCTCTCTCTCTCTCTCTCTCTCTCCCTCCTCTCCCCTCCTCTCTCTCTCTTTCTTTCTTTCTTTTATAATGAGAATTGTAAGAATGTAATTTTCATAGAAAACGTTCTGTTTAGAGAGATGTCGACCTTTTCATTTATCATACTACTTGCACGCAACGATGCACCTACTTCTGCGCTGTTTCCATAAATGCATAACTGTCTTTTAATATTCAGAGTTCTGATAATATATGCCTACAGAGTACATCGAAACTATTTTTATTGAATTGCATCCTATTAACTTAACTAAAAGTTAAATCGAAATTGCATGTCGACATACGGCTATGAAGCTAACGACCATGTTCAATCATTTAATTGAAAGAATAAATATCAATTTTTTTATAAACTTTTTTCAATATATTTAATGTTTTCTAATTTATTGTAAAAAATGAAACTATTAAGAAGATGTAAAAATAGCACAAGTTCTCTCTCTCTCTCTCTCATATTATTTTTTATAAATACTTTAAATCTGTTAAAAAAACCAAAATTTTGAAATCTATCTATACGAGGAACGCGAGATCGTTTTTCACATTTTATCGCTATCGATTTAACACCACATTTTCCATTCTTGATATCTCATGATGTCTGGCGACTAATTGTCAATTAGGATAATTGATCACGATGGAATGCATGCTCATTAGAATGTGAATTGTGCGTAGCATTGTGGACCTCAATCACACGCTGAATATTCATTCGGTGTGCAATTGATATTAATTCTTCTAGTATCTGTGGTTTTTATCAACATGCGCATTACGATTTGCAGAATAAACGAACAATGTGCTCATACATATATAAACACGCAATATATTATTGAAATAGATAAATCTTCGCATAACGTAAAATTTGATTCGAGTTTATTGGAAAACCGAGGTTTTCAAATAACTTGCATCATATTTGTTATTAGTTTTATTTTTTTTTTTAATTTTTTAATGCCCCTACTCTCTACATAGGGATCTTGTAATATACATACGAAATAAAGAGGATACACCGTGAAGATTTACTTTTGCATATTTAATAGTCGTTTAAATCATATCCCAATAAAATATCGAAAAGCCGACCGACATTACGATATCGTTTGATTTACAATGGAACGAACGATATTATCTACGCGGAGAGACCGAGGGATACGGAAAAGAATAAAACACAGAGGGAATCGGACATCGCGTCGAGCAGAACGAGGGGGTGTAAAAAATGTTCAGAAATCACGAGCAATTTCCATTGGTCGCGGCTGAACGGCTATCGCACCTGCAGGAAGATTTCATATGGTGATAGGTTTCGACAGGTACTGCAGGTACACGTAATATATATAGAAAGCCACGGCATAAACGATTTTCTGCGCATTTTCATTTGCGCTTCCATGGAAAGGCTCTCGCACTGTGCATTTTTCCCTCGCTTTTACTTCTCGCCGCTCTCGCTTTCGTTTCTCTTCCTCTCTTCACATTTCCTAACCAGGCTTGTCACAAATTTCTCATCGTAAAATTTCATAACTTTTAACTAAATAAAAAAGAGTAGGCTATCAATTACGGTCAAAGTTAGATGTTAAAATAATACATAGATATGTATTGTGTAATGATATCTTAAATAAATTATATTTATAATTTTAATATTGTTTCATTTTTTTTTTGGATTTTTAGACAAAATTTAATTTTTCCTGACTTTTAATAATATTTAACATTTTTGCTATATTTTTGTCCTAATTTAAAAATCGTTAAATATTTTGTTGAGAGATCAACACATGGCAATGTAAATTATTATTTATGTTGCTGACATTGTTTGCACTTTTAATAGTTACGCTGATAGTATTTCAAAACTGCGTAGGTATGATGTATGATATATTAAATCTTTTTAAAGCCAAGCATTTTAATTGTTCAAAAAGTTTAGCGAAATTTCCCTGACTTTTCTAATTCCCTGATTTCCCTGATTTCCAATTTTGTGACAACCCTGCTAACGAGTACCTTACAAATGTGCGCGTTACAGCGAATTATCCGCATCACGAATTTATAATTCCGCGAAATTATTATGACGGGAATCATCGATATTCGGAATCAAACGAACAATTTACTTCGAGAAAAGGAGATGATTTGGAAAACGTAGGTACATGCAACATGACGTATACGTATATTCCGACGCTTTGCTTCACAAATTTGTTCCTGTCGAAATGCTCGTGTACCACGTCATCCGATTAAATGAAGGAATTAAATGACGCCAAATTTATGATATGGGTGGTGCATGACAGCGATATACAGCGTCACGCTTTTTGTTACATTATCGATTCCATCAATCGACGTGTACACGTCCGATTTGTACGTATAACGATGTCAACGCTTAACGTCATACAACGACATGTGTATGTGCATGTAGAGCGTAAAAGGGTGTTCTTTATTTTTCGAATTGCATCCTTGTTTTAGGTGCATCGTGCTGCACGCTGACACCACGATGGAAATATTTAAAAATATTCTAGCGCTTTGAAAAAGTAAATACAACATATACGTATGTATGTATGTGTACAATATATACATATATATGTGCATGTGTGTGTGC
>NW_017304341.1:98104-111765 GCF_001594115.1 Trachymyrmex septentrionalis | reverse complement strand
TATATATATATATATATATATATATATATATAATGTAAGATATACATAAAGTATAAAACGTAAAAAGCAATATGCTTTAGCTATACATCAATAGCGTGTCGAAGGATAAATTTTTGTCGGCGCATCTTCGCGCGTTTGCGTAAATCATACGTGTCTGCTGGTACGCGAGCGGGATGCGTGTAAATATGTACGAAATCGTGGATATGGAGAAGCGTGCATATCGCGAACCGCGTCGGCGTTTGTACGGTCATATCAATTTCCTGTGTAAGCCGGCCGGCCAGACGGCGCAGTTAGCGCGCTCGTGAATCGGATTGCAAATCAGCTGCATACTTGCTAGCCGACAAATTAACTGTGATGTATATGTGGCGTTTACACCCGACATCAAATAAACTACGCATAGAAAGCTCACTGACGTTCGTTTCTCGAAGAACAATTGCATTTCATAGAAATCTCCTAACTTGTCTCAGGAATCGCACGTGGATTGGCAATCGTGCGCTTGAAACCTTGACAAAATTATTTATAAAAAAATTAATTGTAGTAAAATGCACTCTCATGAAGTGTAGCAATCCTTATAATTTGCAATTAAATCTAATATTTCTTCTTCTCAATGCTTCCTTATTTCTTTATTACTTTTTAGTCGTTTTACTGCAATATAAAAATGGTACTTTGACAATATTTCTATCAGGAGTTAAAGTAAAGTTTCTACTTAAAGTAATTAATTCCGTTTTGTTTTCTTTGAATATTGAAACGTTAATTCCTATCCTTTATGTAAGTTGTCAGTAATTAAAAAAAGGAAGAAAACTTTTCACCGTGGAGGCGACACATTCATCCTCGTCGACGTGCTTATCAACTCAAACCCTTTCACAATTTGTCGCACTTACAAAAGACGGAAACACGACGGCGTAAACGCCGTCAATTACAGGAAAGACGTATTAATTAATCTATTATCGCTGGATCAAGGGCTTTGCAGTAACGCGCGGCTGAAGAGACACGATTTGCTCCTACGGCGAACGCACACGGCGATCGTGCGAGCTGCATGTTCAATCGCGGATCGTGCGAGTATGCGTGAATACGGGTGCAAGCCTAGGGAGATTCGCTCACGCGGCTATAAACCATGGACGGTTTACGTTATCGTATAGTCGGATCTACCCGTCGGCAAACTACTGCAATTTAGGCTAACGTTGCCGCTCCACCTTGCCACTAGCCAGCGCCCGCTCGAGGAAATTAATACGGTTGGACATCACGTTTGTGTATTTGATATTACGTATATAAATATAAATAAAGCAATTTTGGAGAAAGAAATTTCTTTAAATTAAAAAATATAAATACAAAATAAAGCTTCAGCTTTCGGTCTCTTATTTTATCTATAAAGTACCAAACACATCTAGTGGCCTCATTTTTATATATATTATTTTATTATATATATGTACACTTAAAAAAGAAGTGTTTAATTTTAAGATATTCAAACGTTTTATTCTTGTTTCTGTTTTTTTATATATTTAAAGATGTTCCAATTTTATATTTTTTTAATAAACAAAACGTTAGGTTTGGATTTAAAATTGAAATATCTTTTATTATTAAATGTTTGTTTTGCAAATATATATATATATATATACATATATACATACACAGTAACTGCCAAAAGTTTCCAGTCAACATATAATTTCGATAATTTTTGACAATCTGTTTCTCAGTTTAAATTATAAGATTCTTGTTAGTACAAGATTCTTGTTAAAACTAAGCACATAATATTTAAATATTAAAATATATTAAGTACTTGTATACTAGATCTTTTGTAAAGATTCTTTATCTAATTGTAAATATTTCAATAAAACTACTTATTGGCCGAAAATTTTTAACAGTACTATATATATGCATCTTGCTTTCACTTTTTCTTAAATATTTATATATATTATAAGAAAAAAAAAGGATATATATATATATAATATTTGTACAGATTGTCCAGTGTATTAAGCTCCATGAGTTCGCTAAACCCAAATGACTGTGCGGATCAATTATCTCGGTGGATATTCAAAATAATTATACTTGTAAAACAGGGAAAAAGAGAGGCAAGACACGAAATGTATTTCATAATAAATAAATAATTAATAAATAAATAAATTGCGAGGTGATGATCTGATGCCAGACAATGTACATCTATGTAAGGAAGGAATTAGTAACGAACTGTTCGTGACCATTGCAATAATTAAATAAACTGGGATGAAGGAAACTAGAAGCGAAAGGAATTGTTCTAGAATAGAAGCAATTTGTTCAACGGGCGAGAAAATTGGATGCTCTAATTCCTTCAAGTTTGAACGTCGAAATCGTATAAAGAAATTAGATTTATCATACGTGGTGAATATATCCCTTCTTCTGCACATCACATTATTACTCCGCGTACGTGGATAATTTTTTTTAATCTTTGGCATCAAAAAAACGTGATTCTATATATACAATAAACGTTTTTCATTTATCTTTAAATATAGAAGAGCAATTTCAAGTTCATTAAAAATTTGTATAAAATCACTAATGCACAGGGTAAATTTGCTTAAATTGTACGTATGGTTAAATCGTACTGTGGATGTAATTTTTATTTAATGAGGTTCACACAACGCTCTTAACAGTACAAAATGAAAGCAGTCATTAACCGATTACTAGTAGCTGTTTATATTTTATATCGGTAAGAGCGATGTAAACATCTTTAAATCGAAATTAAATCGAAATTAAATAATCATAATATGATTTAGGCACAGATACGATTTAAACAAGTTTATTCTTTAATAATTGATAAAACATAAAATAGTAAATTGGAGCACTTGCGCAAAAATAGCAAAAACGTCAAAAAAATGTTCATGAGTGTAAGAAACGTGCGAGATACTCCATGAATGTACGCGATAATCTTTTTGCGTAATACTTTTTTTAATGGGTGTTCTTGCGGAATAATCGATTTTCTCGTGTCGTTTCCAGCGACACGGCTGGAGCCAGGGGAATCGACAAGGGTCGTTTCACGAGCTAGTCCGATAGTCGACGGCAATGAACACGTTGTCGGTTGTTTGTCGGAGCGTTTCGTGGTCCAGACAGGACAAACATACGGAGACGACTGCAACGAGAGTACATAGTGTGTGTGTCTGTGTGTGCATGTGTTCGAGAGTAAATTAAAAATCAATTCTAGAAACGATTTCGAAGTTCCTGCTTATTACGCGCAACGTACGATTCCCGAAGTCTGTACGCAAGAAAGACACGAACATCCGTACGACGGTCCAATAAATCTGAAAATCTGTTAATATTATATTTTTATCATTCTAAATAAAACAAATTACCTATTATTATTTATACGTAAATCAGGGACACACTAATTATATTGTCTTACTTACATATATACTTGTATTATCTTCCGACTTAAGCTTATCATTTATTTAATTTTTCTTGTCATACAAATAAACGCAAATGATATAAAAGTATTAGATATGAAAAAAGTAAAAAAGACAGAAATGTATGTATGGTATTTATATAAAATTATATTGCTTCCAGATAACTTCGTCGAGAAGGAAAACTCGATACTCTACATCGTTGAAGCCGTGAGACCAGTTGACTAGCGCGAAGCAATTTCGGTAGTAAATCCATGTTGCCGAGAGACAACTCCATTCGAGGAATAAGGATATTACTTCAAAGCGCAAGCTCATCCCGCGTCTTTCATCACACCGTGAGAAATCCCCTGCCCAATCAGAACAAACCCCGTGTAAACGTTCCGAACTCGACGGCGGAAGTAAATGCTGAATCCGCACGGAGGTGTCAGGTAATAGTCGACTCGCATCTTCGTCCTCGCAAAGGGAGGACGTGTGTATGTGTGCGGAGGTGGCACTGAGTATTTTCTCTACTTCGCTGCCCTGTCCCTTCACTACCCCTTCCCCTCCTACGTAACACACCACCTTCAAACACACCTCCTTTCTCGCGCACACACGCCGCCTTTCTTTCTCTCCACCTCTGTCAGCTTTCCTCTTTTTATCCTTATTCCTCGTTCCTTTTTTTTTTTCTTTCTCTCTTCCTTTTTTGGTGCTCGCACAGAGGAGATGCCTTTCCAACGGAACGAAGTTTTCCGGGGAAGTAAAGTCATTTCGCTCGTGCAATCTAAGTTAAGTGACTTTCGAGAGCCCTGGCGACGAAACTTACCCCACCGCTTACCTCCTCTCAGAAGCAACCCTTTCACTTTCCCATCGTCCTCGCGCTTTCCACCCCTCCCCCCCCGGCGGAATCCGAAATGTGACGAAGATTACCCTGTATCTAGAGATTCGCGGTCGCTCGGGGCACTTGAAAAATAGACTCGTTTAAGGAATGGAGCCACCGTCCTTTTTGCTAAATTTGCATCACACTCGATGTTACGTAAACTATAAGATGGAACAATTAACTTTAATCAATTATGACTATTTTTATAAGCGATAGTATAAGAATTATTTAAATTAGTAATAGATGTGTGTAAAAAAAAAGATTGCGTTCATTTTAAATGAAATTGAACGAAACTTATATATGTAATTAAAACTTAATTATATAATATTTCGACAAAGATGGATCGAAGTTACATGATATGTCAAATTAATCCGTTCTATCGGTATTATGAAATTTAAATTCATCATAAATATTTCCCATCCATTTGTCGCATTTTGATAATTAAATCACTTCTCATATTCATACTTTTAGAGGAGAAATGCACAATTACTTATCATTAAGTGGATTGTATAACCGGATATGTATAAAAATCTCGTAGTTTTTAAAGTTTTTATGAGAAAGAAGAATAAGATTAATATACAAATTTTTCTGAAAGAATAATCACCTCCGCTTTAAGAGACACATCAGTAAAATTAATAGAAGAAATTAATAGAATAAATTTAGATCATTCCTGTAGTCTCAAAACTTCATATAAATTAATATAATATTCAACTCGTCTCTAATCTTAATAACTCTTACCCTCTTATCCGTACTATCTCTTCTTAATTGATCTTAGAGACATGCTTACACCGCTCGTATAATTCTGGCGAAATTTATATATTTCGACGATAGACCAAAGTTACTAGCAGAAGCTGAATTAATCTGATCTATCGATATATACGTACATATTACAAGATTTGAATTCATCGTATTTTCTATCTATTTACCGCATTTCGATAATCACACCATTTCCTATCTTTTCTTACTTGTGGAGAATATATGTACAGTTATTTATCATTAAATGGACTGCGCCAGATACTAACTAAATTAAAAAAAAATGCTATAAACCTTTCCGACCCGCGCTTTCAGTTCGCGAGCAAATTCACTTCTATGTGTATCCTTTTCCCTCTTTTTTCGCGTACTCGCCGGTGCGCCATATTTCGCGATTAACGTGAAATGTACGAAAGTGCCGTAGCGCAATCTATACCGCTGCAATACACGCATCCAGCGGAACGTGTCGGATCGCTCTACCATTCGGAGTGTCGCGACCACCGGGATTGCCTCGATTTTCGAAGAGTCACGAGCCGCGCCGGCCGCTCGTAAATATGGCGATTTTACTTTTTTTTTTTTTCTCTCCAACCCTCCACCAATCCGTCCAGCCGACCATCCTCATTGCGCCTCTGCGCAATCGACCGACATCGAGTGGAGAACGCCCGGTCCACGATGGTGCGGTGCCGTCGTGTGCACGGATATGAATCACGGGACCGTAAAGTGATATCGAATGGAATGGAGACTTTCTCTCCTAGGTGCGCGTGAGCATGAACCTCGGCCCGGTATATAGTCGGCGACCATTAAAACGAGTGGCTCGTGCCGCAAATTGCTGAAATGACACTCTTGCCATAATCGGTCTCGACGCTAATTCATTCTTTCGCCGGCCGTTTTGCGATTTCGCCTTCGCTTGCGATGCCACAAATTGTGCAACCACCTCTTCCTTTTCTCGTCGATACCCCGTACATGACCCCAAGTTTTTTCTGCCCGCGTTTATTAAAACCCCGGACGAGTCTCGTGAAAAAGTTTTTCCCTCGCGACGCGTTACAATCGCGTTAATTGCGCACTGGGGATGCAAAACGATGCAAACGTTAAAGAGACAGAATTAGATAAGGTACAAGGGATAACACAATCACTTGGCTTGCATTATAAACATAAAAGCGGGAAGAGAATATTCCGATGCTAATTAACATTATTATGCTTACGTTACGCATATACATATGCATAACGTCTATTTGCTCCAAGATAAAAAGAGGAGATACAGTCCCATTTATTTTAATTAATTAAGGTTTTCAAAAAAAAGTTATCAATTTTTGTATAACGAAAACTGTGAAGATCTAATATTCTATATATATTTTTAGAGCCTTATTTTTATAGTCAATCGATAAAATCGTTTTGACATGTAAGAAACTTTTTGTTCTCAATAAGTCAGAAAACTTTTGCAACTCGAGAGAGAGAGGGAGAGAGAGGGAGAGAGAGAGAGAGAGAGAGACGTTCATTATTATTCCAGGATAAACTCCCGAAAAACATAAAAATAAAAGAAAAATGTAACAACAAAAATAACGGAACAATACAATAAAAATAATGTTAATACAAATAAAATATGAAATTAAATTATATAAAAATCAAGAAACGTGTAACAAAGTAAGATGAGAATAAAAAGCCGCAAATTACGAGGTTAAAATTAAAATTAAGAAAAGAAAAAGAAAAAAAAGATACAACAAAGAGAGGTTAAAATTAAAATTAAAGTTAACTTATCTCAGGAAGAGAAAAAGGAAGAAAAAGAGAGAGGGAGAGAAATTTAAAAAATGAGACGCTAATTATCCAGAGATTTATATTATTCTTAACCTTCCGCTGGCAACACGAATTTTAACTATTCCGTCAGCAATAGAAATCTTCGGAAAAAGTGAAATAGCGAATTTTTTACTGTTCCGGATTATCTAAAAAGTCTAAATAAACTTTGGTATATTTGTCAAAGCTTTAACAACGAGTTTCTCTATCACAGTATTATAAAAATCGGATTGTATTTTACTTATTTTTTACAGATTTAAATTTATCTACCAAAATTTATAATTAAAATGTCAGTGATGCTTTTATAAACCTCAGTTGCTGGCGCAAGATTAACATCTCGCATATATTAGTTTTGCGAGAAACATCTAATTTTTTATCATTAAAGCTAATCCTCTTAACAACCTTCTGGCTATGTCACTTTTTATCTCCCTTTTTTATTATATATTTGTAATGATTTTTATTGTTGGTTACGACTTCATGCACAAAATCTATGATAACATAATAATCATTTAGTTTTACAGATTTTCTCTGATGTCAATCTTTTTTCACGCGGTCGCCAACTATCGTTTATTTTCAGAAAATATCGCGTCCAACACGACGACAATTGTAATGGGACTTGTTAACGAGCTCTCTCTTCTCTCTCTCTCTCTCTCTCTCTCTCTCTCTCTCTCTCTGCGAGAGAGGAAATTTTCATGTTTACCGCCACGCGAAAATGTACGCGAGAGTTTAGATTGAATGGAAAAAGTGTAAAGCAGGGCAGAGGATGGGAGAGAGTTTTAACATTTTTGCAACTAACGCTTGTGCGGAGTTGAGATGACATGATGTCACGAGAAAAAGATTGTTTGCAAGAAGAGAATAGATTGTTCTATTAATAAATCAGATAAAATTAAAGTCTGTAGGAGATGTCGGATGAATATGTCAGTTTCAATGTCAAAGTGTGAATTTTCTTATAATCAATTTTAAATCATTTCTGTTATACTACATGTAAATTTAAATAATAATGATTGGTTTTTTTTAATCGTTTAATCATTTTAATCATTTTTATCAATTAATTAAATCGCGATGAAAAGTATAAAACTAAATGACCCTTCAATAAATTTTGCATGTAATATGATATTTGAATATAAAATGCATAAATTTTTTTATTACATTTAGAGTTTCAAGACATATTTAAAAAATTAAACAGACTATTAAATTTATGTTTAAGAAATTTATATTAAAAAACTTCACGTTATTTTACGAACGCAATTAAATAGGTGCCAGTATGAATCAAATGCGCGAATAAAATATAATTAAGTATACAAGCATTTTTATTTTTTTTTTTTTTACGTGCATTTAAATACATTTTATACAGATTTATATTTTAAATAAATTCTAAATAAATAAAAAAAGAATAAATTTTAAATAAATAGTAAAGAGAATACAATAAATTCTTTCAACCACACAACACATATTTAATTCATTCTGTTATTAATTTAATTTTCCCTGTCAATGTTATATTTGTCTTTTATGTAAACATCGAGCAGTCCTACATACCTAAAAGCTTCATGACCTGAGAATGGCTGATGAATATATTAAAATAGCCATCGGTGCAGCCGATCAGAACAAGCAGGACAAAAATCTTGCGCCGCAGGAGATCGCAAGGACCACCACACCACCGCATTGTCTTACATGCTCCGTACGTGCCACACACCTGCCTAATCGGTTAGTTCCAACTTCAACACCGCGTCGTCAAAAACTGCAGGAAAATCCTATACTTCCCTTTGGCATCGACTGCTCGCACGTGGTTCCATTTACGGACGTGCCCTGCCATTTCTCGCGCTACCCCTCAAGATATACAAGAGTCTCTCGATTACTGCGCTCGCAAAGATTTAGCGCGTTTCGTGATCATTGAAAGAAATTATTGCAGAAAAAAATTTCGTCCATCCCGGTGTAGAAAAAAAGCAAATTTTAACAAATTTCAGCGTTTTCAGTATCTTCTTCGCGCGCGTGCTGTCATAAGTCGTTTCATGATCAAGCATGTTCTCGATCGGCGAGACGATCACATGGCACTACGATGCGCGACGACGAGACTAGAGTGGATGTCCTGGCGCAAGGGAGGAGACGACGTCGTCGACGACGACGTCGGTACTCGACTGAACGCCGAGCGACTGAACGTCCGTCGTTTTCGACGACGAGTCCGGTCGCGCTTGCGCCTATGTGGCAGTCACCTATATCACAACGGAACACATTATCCACGTACGTGTGACGGATTGCTAGAAAAACAGTGCGTACGTGCGTGAATCCCGGTGTAAGGTGTAAGTCGCCGAAAATAGACAGCCGGATAAACATCGCGGAAATGACAGGGGAGTCCAGGTTACGAAAATAGCGAGGGAATATGCATTGCATAAAAAACTACTTGAACTCTTTTTCGAACGGTTTATCCGATTTTGCGCTACTGCCGGAATACTGCGTCTGAATGAAAAATCGCGGAAAGATGAGTCGTATTCGACTCGGATATCGAGAGGATAACTTGAACAATCATTGAACATATCTGCGCAATTGTCAATAACGTTTGAAATCTAAAGCGATGCTGCGGTAATCACTAGATATAACTTTTGCAAACGGCGTTATACCGTAATTAGTAAATATTTGCGGTCACTGAGTCCTCGTGATTGGAAATAGGCCAACGGTGACATATCCGTGGAAACGCTTCGACTAAGGATTTTGCGTATTTTACAATATGCTCACCTTTGTCATACTCTTGTCATCAGTGAATTTTTGGGGATATAACACGTGACAGAGAATGAACAATAAATCTTTTATGTAAACACTGGCCATTTTGCACCAAATATGCATAATATTTTAATACTTTTGCGCGAATAACAGAACAGATGCTTTAACTGTCACAAAACGTCCGTTCGTTTGAGATAAATTTATTTCTAAATAATTTATTTATTAAATAATTGATAAGTTATTTGGATTTTGGATAACTGATTATTTAAATTCATATTTAATTTTATTATAGATATTACTTGAAAATCGCCAATTTTTTACAACAAATATTACATCAAGGTATAAAAATCAAATATTAAATACAAGGGAGAATTCCAGTTTTAAGCTGATACAATATACGCGTTTGTGAAGACATGATTTATTCACGAGGATTGTATAATGCGGACAAGTAAAAATCAGCGATCCATTTTATATTAATGCTTGGCGTGTAAACGTAGAAAAATCGGGAATAGAGTTTCTTCGTAGAGCAAACATTTTCACGACGTGTTCCGCAATATAAAACGAATCGAATTTACGATATAATTTCGAAATAATACTAGAAACCTTTGTCGCTCGCAATTCTATCGAACTCGTTATTGACGTGACGACAACAGAGTACCGATTAACGGCCACGACTCGACGCAACGACGAAATTGACGTTCGGCGTTCAATAACATCAAAAACTTTCAATCCACTTGGAGTCATGAAATTCCAACGTAATGGCCCCCACCTTCCGCTCCCACTAGTGTTCTGTATCCCCAGGTCCTCGCCTCGTCAGAACGCAATATCGTCACTGATGAGCTTTAGCCCGACACACGAAAACGCGGAGGTAACGTAACGACGAAAGAAATAATTTCAAACGACCTCGCTCGTTCCGTTCGGATCACCGCCAATTCCTCGTGCAGTGATCCTATGAGAGGGAAAAGGCGTCGGAGGTATCGGCGCGCGATCGACGTCGCTCACTTGTGCGCGTTCTCCGAAAGCGTTAGAATTTAATTAAATCGGTCTCCGACTATCCCTGTCGTGTCGCAGAGTCCACTTCCTTTCTACCCTCTGGCGAGTCCTGGACAGGTCGCAGCTTCGGATTCACAATTTGATCTTCGTAGAGTTTAACTTCTGGAGAACGGACCATTCTCTGTTCCATCCTGCCCTCCGCGATGCTCGACAAAACGGCGCTTTAATTATACCGCGGGATTAATTAACTCTCCGTCGAACTCTCGGCGGAACACACCCGCGGGACTCGCCGGAGCCGATCGCAAATAATTAAAGACCGTTTTTCGTTCGATCCTTCGCTCTTTCCTCCGTGGAACCGCGTTTCCCCCGAGCTTACACGCAAACAGATGCTTCGCGAGTTTGCGAACTGATCTAATATTGACGGCTCATCGATGCGTTGATATTGATGTTCAAATGAAATGTCTTTAGCTACGATCATAAAGATGGTGCATATGAAATATCGCGTGAAATATCGCCAAACTGTACAAGATGATCAACAGAATGTATCGTAATTTATGAATTCTTGTTTTATATTAAAGAAATGTAGTACAAATCACAGGGAAAAAAGTGTCTAAATTTCATATAATTGCATCTCTAACTGTATGCTGTTCCTATATTTTTTCCTTTTTTTTTTTAGCAATGTATTAATAAAGTTTTACTGACGTATAACTTAAGAATATATTTTATTTGGTTTCATCCACGATATTTTTAAATATATAATATTCTTCCATTTTAATAACAGCATATTATTTGGTATAATTTGACTCATCGTTGAAAAACGCATTCTACTTGATTAAAAAAATAATTTTATTACAGAAAAATGTGAATCGACTCTCCAATTCCTGAGGATGCAGTTTGAGCTTCCCTGCGCAGAATCACGCAAGCGTACAGCGAATGTATGTGCACGTATATAAATTGGACGGCACACGAACTCAATCTACACACAGGAAAGTTACACGAATATACCTAAAGCTAAGAGTGGATCTATCCGAATCCATTAAATATTTGAGCGAACGAAAGAGGCTAGGGAAGCAAGCTCGTGGAGGAAGTCTCCCCTCGGCTCTTAAGACCCATATAGTAGCCCAACTCTCTCTCTATTAATATTTACATTTATATTTCTTCCTCGTCGTCCCTCTTATTTCAACTTAAGCCGCCGGGGATTTCAGCGTTCCAGACTGAATTATTATGATTTTCACAATTCAACACACATTTTCGAGCAACTATATTTCGGATTGCACGCTTTCTAATAAACGGTACATATCTTTGTGTATTATATTGAGTATCATCTAGTGTTACATACGCATTACATTGAAAATCAATTCCAGCTTATAATTCCTAACAAATAAATTTTTAATTGTATATTTTTAATAAATTTCTCTATCATTTTATTTCATGTTTCTGTCTTGTGATACCATACATTAAAACTATTTACAAGTAATAAAATTACTTATAAACATAGATTTATAAGTAATAAAACTTCTGTTTAAATTATATATATAATTTTACAAATTTAATTTTGCCAATAGTTATTAACATATATATTGATCTATAATTACTAATATTATTGAATTAATAATATTATCTCAATCACTACATCAATAACTTTCGGAGAATCAAATAAATACTCCACCAAATTCTCGATTAAATCAAGATAAACTAAATATATGTAACATCCGCAAATGTTTGATTGCTGTGGTCGATCGACTATACACATTGACAGTACTCTTATCTTTAATTAAAATGAACCAAGCGATACTTCTAAAAGTTACTTTGTTATAAAATTAAAAAAAAAAACAATTAATAATTTATATTATTAATAAAACGAACATCTAAAATTGATACTTTTCATTAATTAATCTTTTGAATTCCACTTTTTATTATTGTTGTTTACTACGAATTATTTTATCATTTTAAAAAATGTATAAGAAACCTTATCTTTTAATGTAGACTGCTTCATTTTAACATCAAATATGGTTAAATGTAACTTGGCTAAATTTCAATATAAACTTTATAAAAAATTGGACATTTTCAGTTTTTAATTTAATTCAAATTTTTATGCAATAAAAAGAAACAAATCTGTAAAAGCTTTCCATTATTTGCGTCCATTCTCTTTTCTTTGCATATGTATTATTTTATTTTCATTTATCTGTACAACTTATTACTTTTCGTATAATATATTTTATAATTTAAAATGTAAGATAATATATATTATATTATTAAGCTTATATATTTGATTTTATTAACAACAAATTACTCAAAAATATTCGAAATGTGTATAATAACGCAAAATTCACGATTTTTATACCGATATATAATATACTGTAACCGGTACGTTCATAAATAATGATTAATTATGCGGCAGGCAATTATTAATTATTCGTACAATTATGGGAGCTTATTAAGCGATAAATAACGCGAGCACACAAACAAACTGCGATCAAAAAAAGTCACATTAATAAGTTTATTAATTTGTATCTCTTTAATCACGAGAAATAGTATTGTGATTACTGACATATGTGTTATAGGCCTTATGATATTACAAAAAAACGACTGTTACCATTATTATCATTAAGGAAATGATAATTAATTCAATGCTCAAAGCCCCCTTTCGTCGGATACGTGGCATATTATATTATCTCTCTTACTTAAAGTTGAAAAAGAAATACACTCACCGATATTATTCGGGTTCTGCCGTAAACCTAATGTCTCTCAAGCTTCGTCCTCGTTTCAATGTTTTTTCATTGCACACTCATTTCAAGGCAACACTCGCTAAAATATAATTGAGTGCGAATTTAATTATCCGTACATTTCATCGTAAAATTTTGCTTAAAATGATTAATTTTATTTTATATTGAGAATTTTGTAATGGAAATATATTATAACTTATGCATCCTAATTCTACAAATATGTAACTTGATTATTATAATAATAATTTCTACAGTGTATATAACACATTTTATTAATGCCGATTGTTTGTAATATTTTTATCTAGTGAAAATTTTTATAAAATGTACAATTGAAAAAGAGTTATTAAATTTAATATAATATATATTTGAATAAAATTGATTTTTATTTTGATAAAGATATTTATGTGTCAGTAATTTTGTTCTACACATAGAAGCATAAAATAGCATAAAGTTTGAAAAAAAAAA
>NW_017304341.1:96627-97851 GCF_001594115.1 Trachymyrmex septentrionalis | reverse complement strand
GTTAGACATATACCATTTAGGTTATCATATCTGAATCAAAAAAAGAATATATATGTATGTATATTTTTTAAATAACATAATTCGGGCGCGAAAGCAGTGGATATAATTTTTTATGCGTTAAATGTAGATATTAAATAAATACAAAAAACAGTTTCTAATATTATTTTTGTTGACAATTCTTATTAAAAAAATTATGTAAATATAAAGCTTTAATTAATGATTCGAAATTTTACAACCTCAAAAAGAGTACAATGTACTCTTAAAAAAGTAAACGACTCTACGTGCAATACACTGTTATACTAGACAGTGATTAAAAATGCTGTACTACACAGGCGAATAATTACTTTCATCAGTAATAAATAATGAAATGTATTCACCTCACATTTGTTCCGTGGTCACCCGATATCTTCTTGGCCTCTCCCTTTCCCTCCTTTTCCCATGTTATTCGTTTTCTATAACATTGACATATAGTCGCGAAAACACGTTACTTATAATCAAGCACGCTAATAACTCGAACAATTACGATCGCACGGCATGATTCTTGATGTTAATCGCAAGCGACATGCACTAAATTATGTTGCGACAGTGGAAAAATAGAAACTATGGCATGTCCGATACCTGTGACGAGTCGCAAACGAAATGTGAACGTGTCTACGTGTATCTAAGATGGCGGAGGGTTCGACTTGCGGCTAACTTCGCGCGGCGAGAGCGACGCGGCGATCGCGACATTACACCTGTTGCTCCTAGTTTCGCGTTCATTTTCCGTATTTCATACAATAAATAGTACACGTTCGTCTTCTATGGCAGTTATTATCTTGTATTGTAACGCCAGGTATACATATCAATTGAAATTATAGGTAAGAATTCTTAAAATATAGGATACATATATCGATATGCATGTTATTTACAATTAAACACGTCGCGACGTCACTTGTCGCGAAAACAATTCCTCTCGTGACCATAGCGTTTTTTTAATGGTGATGAGATGTTTGAAGTCACTTGAAGCCAATAATTTCATTCTGATATTGATCGATAAGTCGCAAGTCAAGTAAGCTGATAAAAACACACTGAGAAAAAATACTAAATAAATACTTGAATAAATATTTGTTTGAATAATTTTAAGTAAATATTTACTAAATGTAAACATATATCTCTTTGGTACAAGAACCATTAATTTGATTTAACTGTTATTTGTTATTGAGTAAATATATATATATATATATA
>NW_017304341.1:87311-96569 GCF_001594115.1 Trachymyrmex septentrionalis | reverse complement strand
AAATACATATTAAGATTTAGTAAATTTTTTCCAGCATAATATAATTAACGAAAAACGTGCAATTAAAATTTAGTATTTAACGTGCGTCAAATTCATAAATCTCACAAAAACACATTATGTAAAAAATGTATGGTTATTAATTATTAATAAGTAATTAATATACTATACATTTATCTTAATAAGTAATTAATATACCATTTTCGGCACAGCATATTAATTTCGTTTGATTTTGCAATTTATGTATACTTGTATTTTGTTTTTCCAATTTAATATAAATTTCCTACAAATTTTTATATGAAAACTGAAAGATTGCTTCTCATTTTCGCTTTGAATCGTTTGAATTATTTGAGAAACACACTAAGAATTCTTTATGAAACAATATTTGCGAAGTATGCATATTTGGTTTTGCACATTCGAATTTTTTTAATTAAAGTAAAAAACTAAGAATCGATCGTTTGTCAATTATTATATTTTAACTTGTAATTATTATAAAATTACAAAATTAGGAAAACTTTAACAGTTTAATTCTTAATCGGAATATCGCAGTCCGCGAATGAATGAACGTGAATAATAATTACTACATATATTAATTTTATTAGCAGATACATTTGACATTAATTATCGCTGATAACAGTTCTCAGAAATCTATTCGTGGCATTAAAGCATTAACGCGATTTCTGATCGAAGTTTGCGATATCTTGAATCTCCACAGGGATTACTAATCCACACAATTATTTGGGTTTAACGAACCCACAGATCCGAGTTCAATACTCTCTGCAAACACATATACATCTCATTGCATACATGCATTTAAATATGGTTTTGTGAGAGATAATGCGCCAATAAAGCTATTATAGAGATGTAAAGCTCTCGGTATTGTTTTCGAATTCTTTGAATTAAATTATTGAAAAAATAAGAACGGAAGTTGAAAGCGAAAGAGAATATATTAAAATTTTAACTGACAATAGATTTTATATCTAAACACTCTCGTTTCAATCGACGCTCTTCTCGCATTCATGAACAACGCACAATCTTTTTCCGTTTATCATTATCAATTTAATATTTATAACTTATTTTAATAAATTCCAACATGATATTTTAATAATGTAATGTTATTTAAATTAAATTACAATATCCTTGACTTTTAAATCTTAAAAATATATAATCTTGACAAATTATCAGTCTGGAGCAGACAAATTAGAATATACATTCGGTGTAAAATTATTCAAATTATTATTATATAAATCATTAAATATTGACAGTAACAAGTCATTGACTGATAAGCAATTTGTCCTTGTTTAAAATTGGATAAACAAGGATGAAATGATCATGCTTAAAGCGCTTTGAGCGCCAAATCAAACACAATCATTGTGCTCATTGGAAACACAATGCAGCTCAATGCTTAATATTGCCTCCAGATAATCAATAATATTATATAATATTAAATACTATGCAATAATATTGATTGTTTAGCGCCCACACTATGCTTCGCGATCTCTCGTGTCTTTTAATCTCGGAAGTGAATATCATCTGCTAATGAGTGCCGAGAGTGTGAAGTAATCGAGGCTAGAATAATGCACATATATCAAGAATACGTACTACAACAGAAGGAAGGAAAGAGATATCTGGAAGTAGAGAGGAATGAGATGATGGCGACGCATCGGTCCAGTCCTTGATTGAGTAAGTATTTATGTAATTTCCACGACTCTCTTTTCAATGTACGCGACAGTTGGCAGAATGCACGTGTCCAGTGTGTTTACGATGGAATAATATTTGGTCATCTAATTGCCCTCCTCTCGCTAGCCGACGGTAATTCGACGGCGTTTGACGTTCGGTCGATTAATATTTAACGAGCATTTTAACGAGAGAGAATTGAATTTCGCATACATAATTAAATTAATAACTCGCGGTCCCGAAGTTTGCCATCACGCCGCGAGGACCGCGCTCATACATGTCCCCGACATCCCGCGGTGTCCCACGATTTTCCTATCGATTGTTTGAAATCATGTTTCCACTAGGTATGTTTCAGCATACGTTTATTTCGTTCGCACATCGCGAAATATCGAGATGTTTGCAGAAACTTGAGTTTTAGTAGACCATGTTTGTCAAATATATTTATTACAGTAGAATATACGTGACTTTACAAACAATATTTTCCACTATTACTGAAAATTAATCCGTTACACTGAAATAATCCGGTTATCCGTATTCTGTGAATTTGTAAAATATGCATTAAAAGTATAATACGTATTTGCAAAACTGAATATTAAAAATATAAATAAATTAATACATTTCACGTATACGTTATTATTTAGAATATTAAAATATTTAACAATTTATTTTTGTCACGCACGCGAACCAAAATCCTCTACTGGCTTCGACTAAAATTAGAGATTTAATCTAGATATTATCGAGTATATATATATAATTACGTTTACGGGAGTATAATTACATTTATGGTAAGCGAAAGATTGCATATATGCTGAGCCACACACTTAAAGGTTAAAAAGCAAATATGTGCATTGGCGGACGGTAGTTAACTGCAGTTGAATCCTGTTTGCGAATGTCGATGTGTGTTCGCCGACAGATAATCCGCTCGTCCTATTTTTTTTTCCTCTCTCGAAAGACGGCGGAGGCGGAAGTGTCAGGAACAAGAATCGCGAGATTACTTTCGTTTCTTTTCACGTACCGGTGATTCCGTAACTCTCAGAGGCGCGAAACTCCGAGAGAGACGGGAGGAGAAGAAGATCGGTGATAAATATCTCAGAACTCAACGCGAATGACAGAACGTTCCGGTGTGCGAATTGGAGGCGCGGACTATTCTGAGCCTTTCACGTTAATGGCCGTCCGCAGATGAAGCGCGCCGTTCGTAATCATCGAGATTGGTTAATCAAAAGATTGGTTTAATTCATATCGGTACATTGCGAGAGAAATTACCTACAGAATTTGCAGGTGAACACACAGATACCGCAATCTATTTTAATGTTGGAGGAAGAGCTATCGAGAAAAGCATAGTTCTTATTTAAATTTGCGAAAGAATTTACATCAGTAGGGAAGACAAGTTAATCGCATAAGTTATTTGTATGAAGTTAGAAGGTAGCAGTTTGACAGAAGTTAGTCTTCGACTTAATAATGCTTTATAGAGTTACGATGCAAATATATTTTTCTCTCTGAAGTTTTCCTGCGATAATAAGGGGAGTTTTTGCAGTATCGTTTATCCAAATGCGATGAACGCTAAAGGCAGGTTATATTCTTCTTAACAACTACTTAAAAAAGGGATAACGTCACTTTAGCGTTCACCGTATCTGAATTAATGTTATTAGAAAAGCTTCCTATTAATAGGCGTTTCAACAAAGAAACTGATCAATACTTTTAATATCTTTAATATTTCTTGCATTTGTAACTTTAAGTGTTTTATTTTGGTGCGCTTTAAGAAACTTGAATTGTTTGTAAATTCTAACATTTTCAGCAAATAAATAAATATATTATTAGATATAATATTATTTAGATATATTTTATAAGAATTTGTTTGACATAACTTATTGTTTCTTGAACTTGTCTGAAACGCCTGTAATTTTGTAAATAGCGCCTGCTTGAGGAAGGTAGGAAAGAAAGGTAATTTACTACTTGACTTGTCTCGCTACCAGCTCCGTGTAAATTCGCCGCTGCGGCGGATCGTAAAAACGAATGCGCCGCGCAATGCACGTCCAATGATTTATTCGTCTCGTCCGCCTATCGTTCATCCGGACCATGCCGGTTCGCCATGCCGTAGCGTCGTTTATTCGTAATCGGACGGTTCTCGTTCGGACGAGAGTAATGTGGCTGGTGGAGCGACGGATTTACTAGCAACGCGGAGAGCTATCGGCGACAGTAAACGAAAGAACGAATCGCATAAGGCAAGGGAAAGGGTAAGGAAGGGAAGGAAGCGCGTCTATACACCAACGGTTTAAGAACACGCGAAAGGAGACAGTTTCGAGCTTCTTTTACTACTTCCTGTTTCTCGGCGAGCCCTAACTCCTGGCGCGCCAAGAAAAACCCGGTCGGGATACCCGGATGGCATCCAGACAAATTTCAAGCGAGCCAAGAGCTCGTAAAAGATCGTCCCTCTTGTCCGTGCGAGCCCTTCTCTCTACCGAGAGCCGTAGAGGGTAAACGCGAACCGTCAGCCACGATAGATCTCTAACCGGGGGGTGGCGGTCTCATGACGTGTTTCGGCCAATTCTACACTTCCTTCGGGAGAATGATCCTCGATCCCGCGGACGTAGTGAATAGCTGTAAATTGCTGTTTGCGAGACCGAATAGACGGAATGCATAATTTTTGGCCGATTGCCATCCGCGCGTTCCGCCTAGTTTCTGTTGCTTCATCCGGAGAGGAATCTGCGAGAGGATTTGATGGCATGCAATATTGGAAATGTTTCACGATAAAACATGCACATGAACTGATGACATCGGAAATATCGAGTCGAATTCTATATACGAACTGTCGCTCAGTAATATAAAAAAGAAAAAAGGAAGGAAGAAAAGTCGCATAGAGAAATATTGAAAAATCGAGATATAGATGTTGAATTTTGCGAAAGAAAAGTTTTCAAATATTTGCACTTACATACGTAATTATTTATTTATTATCGTGCGAATTGATTTTATATTTTAAACATATCTTTTATTTCTAACTTTCTCGCATCCTTAAAACTCGTTCGTTCTTTGCACAAAGTCTACATTACCATCTTTATTTCTTTCTTTTCTCTCCTCTCCTCCTTCCTCCCTTTCTTTATTATCCTATTCCCGGTGCCAGCGAAGTTTAAATGGACTTCGTCCAATAGCCCAATAGCTGCCCAGCTAGCTACAAGCTAATAAACTATAAATTCTTTCCGTTTCTGGTCGTGATATTTTGTTAACCCAAAGTCGATTCTGTCGCGACTCTCACGACAATAGGGGTGTTTCCCTGGTCGTCCAGAATAGAGATATAAATATTTCGACTGCGCGTTATGTGCGTATTGTTAGTAAACTCACCCTCCTTACGATCGCCAATATTTCCTGCGAATAATCCTAGTGATTTATTCTTTCTATGCCCTTTACGTAAGTGAATGATACGCTAGAACTCCGCAAAAGAATTTAATTAGCAATAAAGTAAAAAAGTAATTTCCAAGAACTCAATATCGTAATTACTCGCCGAAATCTATCGCGTTTCCGTTGGTCCCGATTAAATTGCCTTGGCGATCATAATACAGAAATTGGCAGAACGCGATGGTGTCGATGATAAGGTACCAAATCATTCCAAACAGATTTTAATGCAATTGTTTGCCCAGTATGAGCGGTGCCGGAAGAAAATAAGCCGACGTCTTTAGCGGAAGTCACGTAGGCAGGCTTATGGTGCAAACAGCTTCCCAACGGTTGGTTCCTATTAAATTAATGCTGCGAAATCGCTTTGTTTTCCCTCGTAACAGCTGACTGTCGCACACGCGGATGAGCTTTCACACGATGAGATGCAAAAATATTAAACATATTTCACAATACACTTGATAACAAGTTTTCGTTGATATTAAGCTTAA
This sequence comes from Trachymyrmex septentrionalis, assembly GCF_001594115.1. Lineage (NCBI taxonomy): Eukaryota > Metazoa > Arthropoda > Insecta > Hymenoptera > Formicidae > Trachymyrmex > Trachymyrmex septentrionalis. Next base: position 91,020 of record NW_017304341.1, on the reverse strand, counting down.
AAAGAGTAAACCCGATTTAAAAAATATGTATGCACATGTGTAAGAGAAAATTTAAGAACGATGAGCGAATTATTAATGCGCATGTAATATTTCATTTTTTTATTTTTTCTAATTGTATACATTTTTAAAAAAGCTCGGGTTTTTCCGTAATGTTGTTTTATTTAAAATGCGAATCGAGAAAGTAGTAAAAAGTTGTGATGGCGAGAGTGAGCCTGCTGGGCCCTAAATAAAAAATTTAGGTCCCTCGCTCTCGCCATTCATGACTTTTTACTATTTTCTCGACTCGCATTTTAAATGAAACAAGACTGTACAGAAATCCCGCGCTCTTTTAAATCTTACAATTTTACATAAAGGCGTATACAATTAAAAAAAAATTTTTTTTTAATAAAATATTTCATTCGATATATTACAAGCTTGATATTATTTTCATCAATCATATATACGCAATAAAAGACAGTTTCTAGAATTTGTCTGTAGTTCACTTTATCTACGATGCGAAAACGTAAACTTTGCAAAGGAAGATTCCTTGGAGAGCCAACGTTCCGTATGAAACACGCCAGTCTTTAATAAATAATTCTTTCATCAAGCGTATTTCGCGTTACTTCATTTCGTCCTATCCTGGCCGCGAGAAACGGTGCTCTTCTTTTTTTCTCTCTCTTTTTCTACTGCAAATCCAGAAAGATACGAAAAATGCTAGCTCTCTTTCTCTCTCAATGTTACATAAGAACATCTAATTCCGACCTCCGTTCTCATCTGCTTCAGCCTCGCTGCACCAATTACTTGCGCCCATCGCCTCCGAATTTGCTCGGCTTTGCCGAAGGGCATTCGAGCGGTCCCGGCCATCAAAGAAGGCACTCTCCAGTGTAATCTAAGCGGCGCAATTCTGCGCAATTATCGTGAGCCCTGCGCGGGAACAAAGTACGAAATCGTATTTCGGCTTTCGGACCAATGTGCTGCACGTTGATAACGCCCTACATACTATCCCATCCCGAACAGACACATGTACTTAAGCTTATACTACGATTTCCTCTGTGTCTTTTCGGATGCTGCAGTGTGAACGACGTATATGTATATATACTTACATACATACATATATATATATATATATATATATATATATATAATGTGTATGTGTGTAAATTGTATATACGAGTATAGTTCGCTTTCTCTGCGCGCGCTCCAGCGTGGCACGACGACACATCGAGTGTGAGCACGACATCGATCCTGAGAGAACGTTTCGAATTTCAGAGGGTAGCTCTCGGTGATTAGATTGAAGGTTTCCATCGATCGCACGCTTTAACGCTCATTTTGTAAACTTCCGAGGAAAGAGAAGTGCCTTTGATATACGAGCATTAATACATCAAACGAAATATTTCTAAGGGCTTTGGTTCCACGGAATATATTATTTTGTAATAAAAAATATTTTCATATATACTTTTAAGTTTTAAATATTATATATCCATAAATCAAGATATAAATCAAGAGCATTTATGCTTTTCATTATCGAATGTTTTAAATCAAAATATTATTATGCTTTAAATAAATGTCGTTTTATCACGAAATTGTATTCTTTTTCTACAATACAAAGTAATATTTGCCTAATTCTTATAAGATACGTAATATGCTTATCTTATAATTTATAATTTATTTAATAAGAACTGCCTTTTCACAAAAAAATATTTAAATTTAAAATGTATAAATATATCTAATTAAATTTAGATTAATTTCTATTACATTTATATTCTTTTATATACATAAAAAAGAAACAACATCTTTTGTAGTATACTATAATAATAGCGAATCTTTCTAACATATTGTTGAATCTTTTTTCTCAAAAGGTCTCTACTCTTATCTTTCACAGATACTACTGTCGAATTGAGTGCCCTTTCTGAAATACGTAATCGAGGAAACAGCTCTATGCAAACTATTATATTATTATTATTATTATTATTATTAGGCGTTAGGAACTCGAAAGCTCATTGCCGCAAATACCAAATCCCGCCACTGTTCCCGTCCCTGAGCAAGATCCCTTCATTTGTGACTATTTAAAAACTATTATATTATAAATAAAAAAGCATCAAATTATTATATTAATGAATTTATTTCATTTATAAACATATATAGATTAATATATTGTATATCTATAATACAATATATTTAAGAGATTTTGGAATAATAATGTTTGATACTGTCTTCTAAAAAATACTAATATTGGAGGATACGTGATTCAATGCTCTTACAATTAATTGTAAGTTATTATCACATTTATAACCGTCCATAGATCTTAACTGTCGTGCGATAGGATCTTTTTCGATGCTTTGGTCAACTTTCCTCGCTAACCTTTCTTCATCCTTGCTTGGCTTCTCTCTCTCTCTATCTCTCTCTCTCGTTTCTCATATAGTTACGATAATGGACTTTTAATGCGTTCGATTTGCGAGTCGCCGTAGTAGGATCCCCTTCTCATAGCATAATTTCCATAAAATTTCCGGCTCTCCGCATCGTACCTCGACGCGGAGGGCAGAAAGGAAGACCGACCAGGTGCAGGATTTATCCACCTCACGATATCGATGGTTAAATGTCAATAATTCGGATACGCGAAGAACGCGATGCAGTGTATTTTATAAAAGAAAAACGGGAAAAATTCTAGGTACACAGAATTTCGGGCGCAATTACATGAGCAATGTTTGTGCTGAAAATTACATCTTTTATCTGCGTTTGCGTACTAAATTGCCACACGTGGAATAGAGGCAGAATGAAGAAAGGCGGTTTTATATCCGCAAGATGCCCGCGGAATTTTATTTTTTAGAACAAAAACCATTATTTGTGCCACTGACAGTCTGAAATTTTATTTAGCTCTTTTGCTTCGATCTCTTGTCTGTATTTATATTGTATACAAGGTAGCCCAAAGCGATAATCCATATTTTTACGGTTGAATTTGATTCTATTTAATACATGTGATATCAAAAAATAATCATATTTAATGCTAAATCTACGATGAGAATTAACATCTGTATGTTTTGTTCCCACATTTGCAATGCATATATTATTAATTATATAAATGATATATTTCTTTATGTTCCAGAAAATTATTCCATAATTTTGTCGCGTTTCTGTTCAACGATGAATCCATTCAATGTTTTGATCCAATAGTGCCCGAAGCTGCGAGTTATCACACGGACTGCGCACTACGTTCATTCGCGTATTCTGTCGAGTTATGTCTCGGCAAATATCGATCGAACTGGTAGCGTCAATAGTACCATGGTATCTCTTTGTCCCATTGAACCGTGGTAACTTCGGCGTGTTCCCGTAGAAATCGGACACGAATCCATTGCTGGTAGTTGTTGGCGCGGCTGAACGCATTGAAAAATGCAACAACTCGCCAAACTTGTACGTATCAACGCTTGTCTGGGTTAACCGGAATTTTCCATGAGTTTCCTACTCATCGTATCCGATAGGAGAACCAACCCAGTCCCTTAGCTAAAGGCTTAGCTTCCGTTTCGTGAAGTAAACATATCGAAGTTTTACAAAAATTGCTCTTCCGACAGTCTCAAATCGTGACTTATTCTTTAGAATTATACGAACTTTGAAAACTTCAAATCCTTGTCTCATAAATCCTCTATCATTGATATAATAACTTCTTATTAACTATCATTTTTATGTCAAATTTAATTACATCTTGAGATTTGACATTGAATTATAATTACAATAA
>NW_017304341.1:86726-87033 GCF_001594115.1 Trachymyrmex septentrionalis | reverse complement strand
ATCGTAAAATAATTTAGAGTAATGAGAAATAAATATTTCTTAAACATTAATATCATAAATGTCAGTGTTATTTTACAAGAGAAAAATGGAATTAGAATAAAAAAGTGGAATTTTCAATCATAAAGACAAATTTTTTAATTTTCTGTGTGTAACTTCTATAACTACCAATAATTATCATTTTTCAAATAATTGGTCCTTAATAACTTCTATTTAAAATAAACTATTCATTAAATTAAAAGGAGCAATTTAACAATTTATGATTAAAATTCAAATATAATAGCATAATGCAATATATATAAATTAATTT
>NW_017304341.1:74753-86626 GCF_001594115.1 Trachymyrmex septentrionalis | reverse complement strand
TATATATATATACACATATATATATATTTTTCAACTTATAATATATTAGTCTAAATACAATTCCATCCTGAAAAATGTGAACTATAGATTATATAAAGTGAGCTTTAAGCTTTACTTTGTACAGGGTGTCCCGAATTTAAATGGCCAAACTTCGAGAGCGTATAATCGATTAACTAACAATAAAACAATTCTTTAAATATAGAGATAGTTCGTTTTTATTTTGTTTTGAAGAAAATCGGAAAAAAGACAAAACATTTCATTTTTGTATTTATCATTTATTCATTCGCACTTATTTATTCACGTTATCACTTGTTTAATGTAAATACCGTTTAAAATGTTGGCTTTTTGCAGCAATGCATACATTGTATGTGTACGGACAGCTCGTGTTACAGCCAAACACTGATTTGATCAACGTAATGACTCGTTGATCCGGCACTATTCTGTCCGGAATTTAACACGCATCTTCTCGCACTGCCTCTGAAGCATATTATCACTGAAATCGTACATGAAAACAATAATATTCCTCTTTTAAAATAATATTCCGAAAATTACGTTCTGTCTTTTTTTTGCGGTTTTCTCCAAAATGAAACAAAAACGAGCATATCTCTAAAAGACATTTTTTTCTTAATTTATCAATTCCTTACACGCTTCCAAAGTTTGGCCATTTAAATTCAGGGGGCATCCTATATAATTTATATTTCACGTGATATTTCTGAAAAGATTTTTGGATCAAACACAGCTAAGTTCTTTCAAAGAACTTTTTGGGTTTAGCGGAATTAAGTATTCGTTATCTTTAGTAATATGAATGAATTTAGAAATGTGCTATAATAAATCATCATAATTGCTACAATAATCATGATACTGATTCTTTTCTTCCTTAAGTAATTATATTATACAATAAATGATTTGGAAATTATATTGAGCAACACTAATTTATGAAACAAACATTTCACTAATTTTGCAATCCAGATTTTTACCTATTATTTGTTTTACTCTTTTGAGAATCGTAAATTATTATTAAATGCGATCTTTACAAACGGCAATTATATTTCTAACAATAAATGCTTAAATTCAGATATATCTCACGTTATATTATATTGTAGATTTAATATTATCTGTTCCAGCTTTAAAAAGAAAATTATTATCTATCTATTTTGAAAATAATACACATCGATCATTTATTAGCTATTAATTTGTAATAAGTGAGTAAAATATTTTATTTTTATTTTAAGTTAAATATTTCGTAACTGTCACATAATATTTAATAATTTTTCTTTCGAAATATATCTCTTTTTGAAGACCATATTTTCTCGGATACATCTTTTGTCAGTGGTCTATTTGTGATTCAGATTTAATTTAATTTTAATGATGCAAGAATACCGTGTAAAATAATCGTGTTGCTTATCATACTCAATAATTAGTTCATACGTGATCGCGAATGGTTTGTGTGAGTACAATCAAAAAATCTGAAAGGAAGAGAAGAAGGTCCAAGAAAAGGCATCGAAATAGCAAAATAATTAAAGTAAATAATTTATTCATATAATATTTGATTATTTATCCAAATGTAAATAAAAAAATTTATATAAAAAATAAAAAGAGTTTATACATAAAAATTTTATAAAAGCTTTCATAGAAAAAGAAGAGTAATAAACTTTAATTGCATAACATATATGTTTATGTCATCATATAATTTATTTAACAAAAAAAATTGCTAGTAAATATTAATTCTTAATTCTTAATCATTATTACTTAAGATGCCGATATTCTATTCATCTAAATTAATTGACAATAGTAATAAATTAATTATCTTATCATCAAAGATTGCAGCCAGACGCCATTCTGTTACATTATTTCTGTCTCTCTCTCTCTCTCTCTCTCTCTCTCTCTCTCTCTCGTATCCGCGAGTGATAAAATTAGCATGAACTCACGTACGCTTACGTACCTGCAGTTAAAGATTAACGGGCCATGAATGAATACGAGAAATGGAGCGTGAATGGGACGTTTGGAACGTGCCGTTTCTAGTGCGTTTTCGCGAGATACTGTGTCTGAACCGGCTCAGCGGCGCCATGGAAAACGTATCGCATAATGAGACGATAACGATTATGCACTACGAGTGGCGGAACCTTCCGGGTATTCTGTTAATGCATGACGGTTCTCATTATCGTGAGTTTTAATGCGATACTCTCGCGTCCAATCGCGCAAAGTCGATAAATATATAATAAAGCATATTCAGTACTTAACGATCGAGTAGGAAAACGAGTATCGTAGAAACGACTATATCGCTGCTATTCCACACAATGTAGTACGGCAAGCACGAAAAAAATTATGTAAATTTGTATGCAGACATTTTAGACGTCGTATAATTACCAAAAAAATAATTGAAAGATGTAAAGCGAGGCTAATTTGTTGTTATCCAAATTAATTTGCGAGGAGACCGACAACATGCAACGGCAACATGCAAAAATCGTTGATTACCGCCTGTCTTAACGCGATCCAATTTTCCGTGTCACGCGAGACGGCTATTACGCGAAAGGACTGCTCTCAATTAATTCCATAGATGAAGTTGTACCTTGCGCGTGCACGAGCCAGAATCGAGATGCCTAAGTGCAAATAGCAATATACAACCGCAGTTCCGAAATGGCACCAACATCGACGTCAATCACTACGCGTTACACAAGCACGATTCACTTACAGCACCTCGACGAACTACACTTAACGCGCATCATCGTCTATGATCCTTTAATACAGGGATACCCCCGCGGGCGAGTAACGATGCGAATAAGCTCATGGATAGTCTATAGATGGCTGCGGGGCAGGGCGAGAGACGCCGGGGGGTTGTCTCTGCTTTAATAAGGCGCGCACCACCCACGTCGAACGGTACTGAACTTTGGATCGACTTTGATTAGAGCATCCTGCTAATGACAGGGGATCGAGCGGCGTTTAATCTAATATTCGTAACTGTCCGGGCCAACTCGTCGGGAACAGAATATCAACCCCCACACTCCCTCCGGGGATCTCCAAGGGCGTTCGTCAAATCTATTCGCGATCGCGTCCCGCGCTGATCCTCAATACCCTTTCACCTCATCTCCCGTCGACAGACAGGATATTAGAAACGTTCCGACGCGTTTCCATCCCCTCGCGAGCTATCGCTTAGCGATACGGGGGGGGGGGGGGCAAGAATTTTTCCGAAACGCACGTCGACGCGTTTACGTTCTCTTATTACGCCGCCGATTATCTTACATAACTCTTATAGGCCCAGTTTTTCATTTTCTTAACTTGGTAATTTAGATTTAATCTGATTTAACTTGATAACGCAAAAATAGTGTTTTTAGCTGTAATTATTAAATTGATGGTTTTGTAGTGGCAACTTTAAAAGTCACTTATTACTCTTTGAAACTTTTAGAGTGAAATAAATTGAGTCACTCTTTTCCAAGACTGGCTTAATTTTCTCTCTTTAGAGTAAGATTCCACTTTAAATAATTTAGAGAGTACAAAACCATCAGCTTAATGATTAATCATAATGAGAAATACAATTTTTACGTTATTATCAGATTAAGTCTAATCACAAGTTAATAAAAAAATGAAAAACCATACTATAATATCTTATAATAGTATCTTATATCTGGTCGAAACGATTAAGTCGTAACGTTACTCGTCTTTCAACCATTATAGCGACAGCTAATTTAGGATTAGCTGGGATTTACATAACAATTTACGCAAAATCGCCACAGGAGTCGCAAGGAATTGCCACAATTGTAAATCAAGGGCTTGTAAAGCTGTCGCAAACGTGCCGCTTTAGCGCAGAATAAGGCGGATGTACACATTTGCCGTGGGAATTCGAAATCGATCGATGATGAGAACCTAGAATTCTATTGCAGGAAACTCAAGCTCACCTGCTGCAAGCTCATTTCGCGAAAGTAGCTCGTGAACGGATCGTGTGAACTGACAACGTATCTGCTGACTGTAACAGTTATCCAAAATGTACGAACGGGAAAGATCGACGATTAAATTTTATGTTATCCTCACCGCAATACAAGTCGCGATTACGAACTAATGCATTGCTGATAATCGAAAATACAAATTAATTTCTTAAAAGCTTTGCAATTTGAAATTAAAATTGCTATCGTATAAATTGGCTTCTAAAAAAGGATAATTTTTTTTATTATTGTACATCAATAAATTGAATAAAACAAATTCTTTTTAATCAAATAGTACTTCTTGAATAGTACTTTTTAATTAAATAGAATAACTAAATTTTCAGACAATATCTTTTACATTTTAAAACATGCATTTTTATGATTTTTGGTTATTAATGATTATCAATGATTATTGAATTAATTAATATCTTTTTTAGACAGATATGAAACTGTACTCTGTAATACTTATAATATGTTTTATCAGAATTGTGAAAAAGTTTATTATAAAGTTATCATTAAATAAATATCATTTTCAAATATACGCGATTTATGTAAGATTTAAAAAATAAATAACGATTTATTCTCAATTCCTTTAAGGGCAGAAAGCCAAATATATGATAATACCACGGAGATGCTTCTATCGCTATAGCGCTAATAACAAAAAATATCGAAAGTTATACTGCCATCGAAATAAAATTTTGATGGGTAGTTTTATCGGAGCGTTATTGACTCGCGTATAAGAATACGGATGAGCATGATTTTACGATACGAGTTCTCCCTATTAGCTGCTTTATTTCACTTCGCCTAAATCATCTCTAGCGGGCGTATTTTATGTACGCAAACTGTAAATCTTTATCGATACACATAGATCGACAATCAAGTCTCGGGGGCATAAAACACATGTATAACATGTGCTATATAAAAGCTTCTCCCAAATTATGTCTTTACCCTTATTCGAGGCTGTCGTTTTTTTTAGACTTTACGAGAAAGCATAATTTAAATATTGAACAAACTCGCAATGATTTTATTTGATATTTGTTAAATTTTATCACGAATAAAATCTTCTTGCATAAAGTTCTATACGGAAATACACAATCGATCGGAAATAAAGCTTATAATGGTCGAAACTGCATCTTTGGTGCTTAAATATTTTTCGCAATAAACTGTTTACAGATTTTAATATGTTTATCAATATTACTAAGTTAAACTTATAATGAACGAAAGTGTAGCGTATTGACGTTTCGATTTAAAAACCACAGTAGAAGCATTTCTCCGTAACGATGGCACGTAGCTTTCATTCCCAACATTATTTCGAATTGCAGCGAATATTTTTAAATGCCCCTCCGGCCGCAGACACCTGCAATCAAGAGGGGGAAACAGGATCAAAGGACTCGTACTGAATTTCAGAACGACCGAGTGAGCACCCTCAGGCCGCGTAATCTGTTAGGTCCTTTGCATATCGGCCACCAGGAAGTCATTTCCCGCGCGAGCGTCACCTTAATTGGTGAAAGCTTTGAGAGAAAGACAGACAGAGAGACAGAGAGATAGAAATAAATAGGAAAAAAGCACATCGAGCGGCAAACTGGGAATCGGAACAAACTAGTATTGCATGAGAGTAATGGTGAGAAGAGAATCGTAGACTTCGACGATAAATTCATCCGCGTACCAGTCTACTTCGGCTCGTCTTCCACGGAAATGCGTATTTGCCGGTAATTATATGAAATTCGTTCCCTTTGATCACGGCCGAGATATTGCGTTCCTCTGCAAGAAAACCGCGCTAAAGACTCCCTTCGCCCACTGTCGTATTTGAGGTAAAGTAAGCAGCGTAGATGCGTTAATTGAGGAACTCGGACGAGCGCCTCGGGGAATTATGTTCCTTAGGTATCGTGACGAGAGCCGACCGTACCAGTTCTCTCGCAAAAATAATTGCGAATGAGTGATAAAGCGACGGTGAGGCTCTTTGTAATTTCCGTGGGCTTTGAAAAGAAGAACCGCTTTAATTGAGTTGAGATGAATAAGAAAAAACCGTGAAAAAAAGGAAAAAACATGAACCACTACTTAGACTCTCTCTTTCTCTCTCTCTCTCTCTCTCTTTCTCCCCCCCCCCTCCCCTTCTCTCTCTCTCTTTCCGAGAGTAACGTGATAAGACACTTAATGCTCATGCAAAAATTTTAAGTGAATCGCCTTTGTTCAGGCCGTGCAACATATAGTTAGCAAAAAAATACGTGTCTTCCTCATTAAAGTCCACGATTAATTGTAGGGGTTAATTCTCGCGGCTGATAATGGTTTTATATCTCTCAACACGTTACTTTATTATTTTTTCTAATTCCTTTTATATATTCTTTTTTTCGTGAAATATTAAATGTATTACAGTTTTTTTCAATTGTATCTAAAAATTGATATTTTCCAGACTGAAACGTAATTGTGTAACTTTTGTAGAACACATTGATTCATGATTGTGCTTATATTATCGGAAAATATCACATAATTTTTCTAGATAACCCTTCATCATTTAAAATTGTAAAGTTAATCGTATTTCTCCGATAATTTCTCTAATCGAATATGTAATATGCATCGCTCGACAGTGCAATTCACGTTCATTAATTCTGTATATACCCATCAATCGTGCAAACCCATCAATGTCGATATTTGATGAAAATCAGATTCGTATGCAATTAGAGAACTACACGCAACCGTTGCAACGTAAACTTATCCAACTCCCAATATAGATAACTCGTATCGATTATCCATCCGTCTTTATGAGAACGTACATTGCACATACTTTGGATTATATTTAAATATCGTGTCGACACTATAATAGGCAATCGCGTCACACTGTGCTAGATAAGAATGTCACAAAATTACTAGGTCGACTTAAAATAATTGTAATCAAAAAGTAATATAATAAAATTTAATGCGTTCTATATTCATGGACGTCTTTTGCATCTTTTAGCCACTAGGCAGTAATTTTGCAAGATTAACAAAGATTAAGTAAATGGAAATTAATGATTTAAGTCTGAAATATGAATGAAACGCACGAACAAATATTCAACTCTCGTCCGTATTTCCGTAATATTTGTGAGCATCAATTCGGTTGAAGTCCATCAAGCCTGTAATTTTTATGCGACTGCGTGTTCAATCCCTATAAAACTGCCAGCTCGTTGTCATCCGCCGCACATGCGAATATATTCAACGGACCATTATAATACATACGCACTCCCCCATATAATTTCAACTAAATTATTGTCAAGTTAGTTCACTGTATTTTTATTACATTGTCGAATAATGCAAAATGTCCAACGTATTAAAAAAAAATTCGTGACACGAAAATTACGACTTAAGATGACATGAAGTTTGTTGAAAGCAATCATGTACGTGTGACTATATACCGAAGAAATTTATTTAGAAATTAGAATATTAAAAAAATTTAAAAATCTAGAGTTCTGGAATTTATTTAACAACCCCAAGAATTACTTATTGAGGATGTTAAGATGACTCGAGTGCTTTCACGAAGCGTTTAAAGTTAATTTGATGCCATTCGCGGCTGCTGATGGCTATTTAGGAATCCTCCGAACATTCTCGCACTCGCCATGATATCGTCGAAATTCAGACTCTTTCCTCGAATGCGCGGCATAGACGTTCTTAAAATTGCCGAGGAAACGCGATATTTAAATTTCTCTACTATTGTAGGAAGCTATTCCACACATTCCGCGTGTTAGAACAAGCCTCGTTACCTCTCACGGTTATTGCAAAGGACAAGGAGGACTCCTTCTCATATGACGCATACCACCGCCGCTGCACTCACGTGACGATATTAACATTGCGCCTCGCGATATTATATTAATCTAGAGTATATATATGCGCCGGCACATATACGACTCTCGTGGGACGGAAGGCCATCGAGATAGTTCTGGAAAACTCGTAAAAATTCTACGTGAACCTTTCCCGTTCTGTGTAACAACGCTACGCGCGAGATCGTTTGAAATATACGATTACTCTACGATAGCGATTTCGTATTCCTGAAATTTATATCGTTTAAATGTGAAAATTCGATTCGTATGAAGGTTCATAAATACCAGGATAATCGGTGGTCAGATATATCGACCGTTATATGTGAACGACTGTTATTTTTCATAACGTCGAGTCATCTTAACATTCTCGTGACTCGTTAAAATAAGCTACACACACACACACACACCTCGTTTCCTAGAAAATTAATTCGTAATTGAAATTTTACTTTAATCTTTAATCTTCATCCATTACTATGCCCCTATTCTAGAACATTTTAATCATTTTTATAACATTACGTTTTACAATACACGTATAGATGAAATTTTTATTACGTTCTGCCTCGTAAGCAATCGCACGCACATAGCTTCCATATAAACTTTTATTTTACGTGCTCGAAACTGTACACGAAAGCGCGTAGGATATGTTGATTTCAGTAACGCTATTTCTCTCGCCATTTCTCTTCTCTTTTTCGGTCGTATTCAAATGAATATTGCAATTTCGTAGGAGTACGCTCGCATATAAAAGTGCGGGGACTTGTTTGGAGTGGCCAATAAATTATATCTAGCATCATAAAAAACTTTCAAGCACACCAACGCGAACACTTGCACCCCATTCTCTTGTTCTTCTTAGCAATCAGGATGATTGATAAAAGGGCTTTCCACTTGCGCTAATCAGTACTTTATATGCACGATAAGATACATGTATGTTCTAAGCTTCAATAATTCAATAAAACGAAAGAAATTTACATAAGTGCGTTAATATTATTCTTGCTTGTTTGACAAGGCAAGAAACTACCTGCTATTAATTATTTTTTTTATGCTCTTAATTTTTTGTGCTATTAATTATTTTTTTTAATTTAAAGTAGCCTGTATATTTTATTGGAGTTGCAAATGGCACTGTAAACATTAAAGGTGGCTGCGGGTTATCGCGAAAATTGAAACAAACGTTGTTATCTCACTTGATGTAACGAATGTCAGTTGTCGCCTGTCGGAGGCTCGCTTTATCGATAAAAAGTGTCACGAGAAGCCGACGATTTACGACCAAGATTGGTATCAGCGAAACAAATGGTATAACGGCAGACTGATTCGCTAAAAAGATTCGCCATGAAGCCTGTAATAACCTACGTTGCGCGAAATTCTAACTGATCTCATATAAAATTCAAAGCTAACATGAGAGATGATCCATTGAGTGATGATCCAATGAAGCTTGCTAAATGTCAACGCTTTCAATAAAAGAAGAAATGCGATAACATTAAAGGTTGATTTAATTTTAATGTAACTGATATAATAACGATGGAATTTTCTTTTTTTTAAATCTTTAAATTATTTTTTTTGTATTAATTTTATAACTGATAAGTTTTTAATTGTATACGTCGGTCAAGATGATGAGCGAAATCTGGGAACTTTATTATAGAATTGTTTGGAATAAATTTCTATCAGAATTGTTCAATTATTTTTCAGATTTCTATTGTATTTTCTAGAGAAAACGAAATAATTCCAATCGGAATCCATTCTGAACATTTCTATTGTATAACGCATGCTGTTATTTCTAATAGAATCTCATAAACTGATTGCTTTCGCTGATGATTCGCAAGTTAAAAAATTTATTTAGTTTTATAAATACAAATCTCTTTTATATGGTAGATAATTTCTTTAGGACAATCTTTATTCAGTTTGATTAAAAAATTGATTGTTAGTTATAATTATGCAAACACATTATCAATTGGTAAATTTATTACAGAACACAAAACATATAATTTTCACATTTAATTTTCATATTTAATTCCCTGATGCTCTAATTTTCAAACATCATGATATAGGTATTATTTATACGTAAAACTTTATTTTAAGTAGGACAATAAATTTCCTGAACGAGAGAGATGCGCTTAACAAACTATACGGTTGCTGTAATTTATTTCCAGGACGGTAGTATGTGGCGTAATTAGAATGCTTTGTTTGGATAGAATTCGTTCTACTTTTTTACTTGACATACTTGCTCCCGACCTCTTCTTGTCGTTCCTCGACAACAGGTTTCTGCACCTTGGCGACCTTCTTTTCCTTATTTCTCGAACTAGACGGTGGCACCGGTGTCTTAACATTTCCGGAACTGCAAAGCCAATCAAACGTAATCGGAACGTGATGTATATGAACATCTATACATATACATACACAAGTTTTCGAAAGTCTATTTCACCTTTCTACCAATTTATCAGTGAGAAAGAAAAATTCCAACGCTTTGATCGATCGATTAAATTTTTCTCTAGTTAAAAAATCGTTTGTTTAGTTAATTTTATGCAATTTATCAATAGTCTCACATATAAGAATATACTAAATCTTGTATAGATCTCTATCTACGCTCATCCTGCGTTATTCCCTTTATACCAATTTGTTTAACCGTCAAAATTTATTATTCTATTTACAACCTTTAGAAACAACGTAAAAGTTGGTTTTACATTTTTTTCAATTCGTAGCCCGTAATCCATTGGAAAAGTTAAAGTACAATAGATGAAAGGTTTTAGCTCCATTCGCGTACTCATGATTGATTGAAAATCTATACTGAAAGAAGTGAGAAAAACTCCGATAAACATCATTCGCACACATGTACATGGGGGTCTCGAGAATCGACTCCCTCGGATTCGCGTTTCAAGCCCAAACGAGGGGCAGACCGGCGGAATTGTCCGTAAAAATTCCTCCGATCTGGTTGTAGGACAGCCTGCAGAAGTAATTGGAGTCCTGAATTGGCGAGCGAGAGAACTATCTCGACAGTAATTAAACATTCTTTGTAAATTCTTTTTCTGAATGCAGCGCCGTCCACGTCGAAAACGATGCCATCCCATGGTGTCGAATATCGAGATCTGAGACTCCCTCTCAATCGCCAATGCGTCTTTGCCTCCTGGCGTGAACACAGTATATATCTTCTTGAAATCGACAGCAGTGATTTTTTTAAGTCAGTCCGAAAAGATGGTTTGAGACCGATTGGTATTTACGAATGCGATCGTCGCACATCGAAACTCTTTGGTCAAAGAATTGCTAGCGTTACAGTCAATATATCTTGACGAATTTAATGATCTGAGAGTATTCTCGATTCGTCTTCAACTTTTCGATAGACAACGATTATTTATATTGCGTGTTACAATTATGTATATATATAAATAGAACATTCCAATATTATCAGATATTAATTAGATAATAGATGATAAAGGAAATAGATATATTGTGTTTTAAATTTCAATATTTTGAAACTAAACATTTGAAAATTTGTATAATATTAAAAATTAAAATCTGTTTATTTAATTCTGTTTATAAGAAAATCTTTGGTTTATTTTAATGACATAATAATGATACAATTTAAAGTGTTTAAAGTATCACATAATTAATACATAAATCAGGATAATAAACAACTCATTCTATGTTCCTTAAAAGATGATCGATAAACTTAGACAGGAATCTATAAAGATTGTGAAAATATCCGATAGTAATTGAATACTGTATAAATCGCGTTATGTAAACAATTCAGTTACATTTCCGGTTTTATGGTCTGTAGACTTTAATAGCCAGTGGGTATACCGTTGGGATAAAACGACTCCCCATCGGGATGGAATTTCGAAAATAACGTTAATCCATCGTAATATCCCATGCCTCTGTTCCTGTATTTTTTTAATCTAATGTTCAAACAAATTACTGCATCGTTTACCGATTAATTATACAATATCATATGTCTTTTATTTTAGTAAATTAAAATGCATGCTTGTTTGTGATACCGTCCCATTAACTTCGTTCATCAGCTTAATTGTTTACTTGTTAGTAACTAATCATGCGCAAGGTTGATTGTAATATAATTTATTCAGCCTGCTATTTAGTCTGCTATTTAGGCCGCTTATTTCTAAATAGCTTTAATGCCGCTAACGACTTATTAATTTATCTCAACAATTGTTATCGCCTAAAG
>NW_017304341.1:63836-74653 GCF_001594115.1 Trachymyrmex septentrionalis | reverse complement strand
ATATATATATATATATATATATATATATATATATATATGTGCGTGTGTGTATGTATACAGACTGCAACAAATATAAACTTTCCCACGGTAAGCAAATAACAAGCTTGTCATTATATGAACCTATACAACACAGATTATGTCAGCAACATTGTAATAATATTACAATGTTCCAGTAATATTACAATAACATTGCAAACGTTGCAGCAATGTTATTGTACGTTTCTGCTGTATGGGAAGCATGAACATTCGTATATTTTATATTTGTATCATTTTTCATATCTAGATATCACCTATCACCTATCAATCTAGGGCCGGCTTCACCGATCGTTGCACCTATATGATTTTTCGCATGTAAATATCATTTTAGGCCGGGCTTCACCGATCTAGTTTCATATCGCACGATCTTTCTCATAATTTTGGCAATTGATTTAAGCCGAGTTCCACAAAGTGCGCGTTCGATAATTTGGTATTCGATCGGATTTGAAGGGTCTATTTGAAACAGGAATCTTCATATAATCAAAGTCTGGTAACGAGAATCGATCGCATTGTTCCGCGATATGCAATGATAACGCAATAGCAGAGGCAAGTGCTGGAAGTGATCTCAATTAACTCTAATTGTAAAGCGTATCAAACGTATCAAAAACTTTATTTTTGAACTACGAAATGATATAACAATTTTTTTTCATAATCTTTTGTCTCTTAGCAGATTGTACACTTACTAACTGTCCGTTTTCTCGCCTCTCCAAGATCGTTTTCACCATCGGTTGACGCACTTTTGCGCTTTCCGTCGTCGGAAGTTTTCCTTCTTCATTAAGGGAGAAGTGTCCCTTTTCTGCGTCACCAGCCAACGCAGTTTTCTTACTTCCTGGCCCCTTATTCTTACTTAGAAACGCCGTATCTGCCTCATCTCCCTGCCGCTCTATCTCCCTCCTCTTCCTTTCTATCTCCACGAGCAACTAGGTTTTCCTCGTTTTCCTGTCGATCGAAGCGATCATGTTCATCTCGCTCAAGTCTTTTGGCCGGTTTCCTCGATATCTCTATCGTAACGTTCTTCTCTTCGACTCGATCCAATCGATTGATCTTTTCTACACTGTTATCCGGCGATCGCGTCTCGCGTTCTTCCCCGCGACGATGTTGATAAGGATTCTTTCCGGGATTTCTGTGCACTTTTCTCCTTCTCCTCATCCTCCTCTGTCATCGCGTTCTCTGTATCTCTGCTTCTTCTTCTTTTCTAGCCGCGATCTACGATCTGTTCGTTTCTTCTTGCACATCACGTTGAGCCGAGTAGCGATCTTGCTGGTTCTTATCTTCGACCTCGCCGACTTCGGGCTGATGCGGATTATTGTCACGTTTCTCGCGTATTCTTTCTGCCACCTTGTCGGTATTTCTTGTACCATCGTCACTACGTGCTCCACCTGCCGACGTTTCTGTTTTTCCGCGCCAAAGTGAACGAACGACTGCTTCCATCCGCTTCCGATAGATCTTCAGCGATGATTCCGTCAAGCGTATAGTTTCGATGTTAGATCCTATCGGGCGTCCGATTCTTTTCGAATCGACTTCTCTTAAAGTGTCTGGGACATTACGTTAACGGTTGTCGCATGCTTTTATCGAAGTACTCGGGTTTATCTTCATCTGGATAGTAATGTGATTCTTGTAACGATTCTTTAAAATTATGTGCGTCATCTTGACTATTTGTAATTAATCATACTCTCACAATCACTCTGTATCGTTACAATTGTGAATTTCTATAAAGTTCATTTTTTGCGGAGCACTCTTGCTGGAATAATAAACTTTGTGTTCAACATCAGTGAAAACGACAGAATATTCAACTTTAATGTCCTACGAAAAAATAATAAATAAGTCAATGCGATTGCAAAGTAAATCTACCTGCAAAATGTGTAGTTCAATTGGAAATTACATGTAACAGAAATCATTTCTTTGACAGTCAGTATTTGGTTTCGCCGCAACAATATTTTTTTCTAAAATAAATTGTAATGAAATGAGTATCATTCTTGCTTTTGAGGAGGATATACAAAACTATTAAATCTTTCTCGTTAGAGTATTATGTTAATAACTCGTATTTTATATCGCGCAGTGCCGAGTTTCATCGTTGATAATACTGTCGCAGAATTTGCAGATTTTTAAATGGGATCGTGTTTCACATGTTCTTTCTCCCCCCCATTCGCGAATAAAATTACTCACGAGATTTAGGAGAGTCTTTGTCTGAATATGCGCCGGCGGTTCTGCAATATTACAAGATATTTTATGCAATGCGAAAAGCATCGTGCGAAAAATGCTATCTCTCTCGTGAATTAGCGAGCATAGCAATAAAAATAACTAAAGAGATAGTTGCTTGCGTAAATCGCAGTGTTTATATAATTTATGAGGTAGCGAAATAATTCTATCTACCGTAATATTGTATTTGCAAGATTTATTCAGCGTGTAAAATTGGTACTTGCCTAATTATTTAAATCTGCTACGTAATTTACGAGGCAGATGTTTATGTTATGTTTATGGTCCATTGCAAATAACTTTTATACAAGTAAATGATCATTTATAAGAATTTAATCTCTTTTTAGGAACATATTAAAACTTTTTAAATTCTTTCTAAATATTCCTAATGAAAAAAAAATAATATTTGCAGTGATATTTTTAATTAAAAAAGACTTTTTCTCTTTTGCTATGGATTTAAATTGAAAAAAAGTAACTAAACAAAAAGTGAAATTATTTTTTCTGATTTAAAAAATATGTTTTTGAAAAAATTAATGAATAAATGAAAAAAATTGATTACAACATACTTTTCAATTTTTAGCTTTGCAGTTAAAAATTGTAAAGACGGTGAGTGAAAACAAAGATATTAAACTCAATGTTACAAATTTTTTTTATGTTAATAATTAATTCGCGTTATATTTTATCCTTGATAAGATGCAATAATTATCTATTTTATACAGATGCGGATTTCAAGAAAAATTACCTAAAAAATTGGAATCCAAAAGTCTGTATGATTGAGAAGTATTAAAAAGTAAAAAGATTCGCGAAGGAACACAAAATTATGATAGTGATCAAATACAAATCTTTTTCAGTCCTTAACTGATAGTATAAAATTTAAAAAACATCTAAAAATTGTGTTGAATATTTTGAGTTTTGTGATTGAAGAAAGAAATACAAAGCATTCTAGTACTAATTTCTTTAGCTACATTGTTTTTTTTTTTAATCTATAGGAATAATGGGAATAATTAATAATAAATTAAAAAAAGGAACGCGTAGATTTATATAAATAAAAATGATCATGTAATTAAAATAATTCTCAAACAATTAATTGTAACGAATGTTTTGTGGATACATTTTTTTTCGCGCTAGTATAATAACATATACAACACATTTCGCGCATTGTATGTGTGATCTTATGTTTTACGTGTCGTGTATATGTCAGTATGTATGAATGTATTTATATGTATGTCAGTATGTATAAATGTATTTATATATTTATGTATGTGTTGTATGTGTATGTGTGTGTGCTTAAAACACATACGTAAAACATATTCCCAAATTCCGGGAATATTCCTCGACGAATATCTTAAGTACTAAGCGAAGTAAAGTAACGAAAGGATAATGTCGTATAATTTTGATCAATAAATTAAGTTAGATCGATCAGAGTGTAGAGTTAGAAAAAGGATAGAGAGGGAGATAATAAATAGAGTCTTCTCATTGTATCTTAAACAGCTTAGCGAGCGTTCCTCGTTCTAGAGGCGACGATTCTCCGCCCTAAATTAAACTTTCAGAGGACGAGCGTTGTGTTTCGATGATTCTGCAGCCCAATTTCGAGACAAACATGTTTCCCGGGAGCGCTCGGTGAACTGCTTGAGATTTAAGAACGCGAAATAACGATACCACCGAGCACCGTCGTCGACGTCGGCGTATGACGTCGAGCGTCGCGACGCGAGCTCGTGCGCAGTTCTCCGCGGAAGTCGCCAGCACGGGGCACAACAAAAAATACGATGAGGTACAACAAAGGCGATAAGAAGAAACACTCGTTGAAGTATACGATGCGTGTGATAAATAATAGCGTGTACACACGGTGATCGGAGAGACGCGAGACCTGAAAGCGGGTCCTGAAGGGCCGTCTGACTATCTGCGCGACTTATTTACAATGCCCTCCTTAGAGACTACTCTGGCGATTGCGCGATCGATCTCTCGTTCCCTGATACCGAGCTGCCGTCGGGCAGACCGTCGAGTAATCGTCGAGACGTAGAAATTACGTTGATGCTACTCGGTGACGCCGCGGTGATCACGAAGCGATATTCATGTGACGCGCGCTCCATCGATCGCGATGATTGGTAAAAAAGCTGATTCCGACCGCGAACGATCGGTAGAACACGCATCAGTGGCTCCTCTTTCCCGTTTACCTTCCTCTCCTCTCCATTCCGCTATTTCCTCGTCAAATCGCCCGTGCTTCCGGGTCTCTTATTTACATACTCTACTCGAAGATCCCTCTCGTCTTCCTCATTCAATCGAATTCATACCCTCTCAATACCGATCTAGTTATTGTCTCCCTCGATTCGACGAGAAGCGGATTGACGCGACTAGATTAGACGCGAAGCTATCGGCTACCTAGATGGAAAAGGAGAAAGAGAGAGAAGAGAAACGCGGTTGCAACTTTCGACGAGGAGAATCTCCGACGTTTGGTCACGTGTCTTTAGTTCCGTTTCGGATGAAATAGCTGGTCCCGAAGCATTGCCCGTCGTCGAGGTCGACGATCCTCCGGAGGGGGATCTCTTCTTTCTCTTCTGCGGCAAGTTTTTTTGATTTTGCGCACCGTATATGCCTCTTCAGTTGGCGACTTTCACGAACTCCGGGTTCGGCATGCTACAATTCTCAGTTGCGTACGCCGGATGGACGAAGCCGTTCCCGCCTATCGCAGCGTTCTTGCGGTCCACGGCGCGCACCCTGACGAAGAGGAAGGCTGCGACGAGAGAAGCCACCACAACGACCAGCAACAGCATCACCAGACCGCCCACGAAACCCGGTAGGCTCATGCAAATCGTCTCTGGATCGGTAGATGCAGCGTTCTGTATGACCACGGTGGTATCATTGCTAGAGTTTGTTGTACCCAGCGCAAAGTTGACGTCGCCCGGTGCGACCACTTGGATGACCCTCGAAGTGTTCACATCCGTCATCTCCTGTGCCGCTCGTTTGTACACATGGGTGGAGAATAGGGTCACCGTGTGATAGATGTTCTGAAAATCGAGGGTAACCGTTGTAATGCAGAAGAATTCGCGTCATAGTAGGATACCGAACGGTACCGCAAAACGCGTCATTGATAATGTATTTGCGAGCTACATTGCATAAATTGAAAAAGAAAGATGACAGTTCACATTAATAACTTGGCAAATGTCTCTTGTCTTGGAAAGCAATCGGTGTTGCGTATATTTTTTTAAAGCATCTTTCAAATCTTATTAATTCACTCACGTAAATGCTATTTTTAAAATGAACTCTTCACGTCCTTGAATCGCTTTTATTATTACATATTAGTGTAGGAAATAGAGTTTAAAACACTTACGCTTTCATCATCTTCGTGCGGCTCGTCATGCCTTCGCCTCCTAGCGCCTCTGAGCTCAGCCGGAAAACCTTCAACCGACCTTGGCCGACCTCCAAGGACGACTAGATTACCTTCAAGCTCGTCTGTGCCAACGGTTCCTTTTCGCTTTGATACAGTTTGATATGGCGCTCGATGGCCGGGCAGAGGAGGCGGAGGGAGATGGATATTATCTTGGGGACTTTGGGGTGAGCTACTCGCCGTAGCGTCACCCGGCGTCGAGCTGGGTGAAGAGGACGAGGTCTGTGCTTGCGGTGCCGGAACGACGTCCGGATTCAGTTCACTAGAAACAAAAATTAATTTATATTTTGTGCTTTAGAACAATTCATAGTCTTACTATACCATTTAATAAACACATTCTCTGAATCTATACTCTCGTAGAAGACATTCAGAAAATATCTAGTGAAATATGCATGGAAGTCAAAGAAAATCCTAAGAATATATTGAATCATACATTTTTAACGATTCGTATCTATATTGTTCCTTATAATGAACGTATTATTTTCAGTACTCTCGCAGAAGATATTCAGAAAATATTTCAATAAAAGATGGAAGTTATGAAGAAAATTCTGAGAATACTTTAAATTATATATCTTCAAATAAAATAAGATATCCTCTTTAGAGGAATGTAATTTCCATCAAAAGAAATCTTAATAGATCCAACTGATTTCTTTTTTTTTTTTTTGCGAGATTTTAATTGACCGCTTCGTAGAAAAACTTTCTTCAATAACTACACGTTAATGCTCATCCGCTTTCTCACCTGTACGATCCGGTCGGTCCGCTGGGATGTCGCGGATCAGGATATGGTGCCGGTGGTACGACGTATTCGGGCACAGGGGTACCGTACTCCGAAGAAAGACCTTGCGAGACCGGTGTGCCATATCCGTGAGTAATGCCGCCGGCAGGTGTGTCGTACTCAAGACCAGGATGTCCACACTTGGGCTCGGGGCAATTGTACCGGCAGACTTGAATTACGCACTGGAAATGGACGTTCATGCTGTCGGGGAATTTAAAGGCTTGGAAATAGGCGAAGCTAACAACTGACGCACTCGGGCCGAAGTTCTTGATCTTCTGGAACCTGCGGAAGAAATGTAACTTCGTATTCTTCTCCTTTGAAGAATATATAAACGATCGTCAGAGATATAATATATCATTGTAATATTAGGACTCACCTGGACATGATCTTCGGCCTGACTACGCAACCGTACTGATCGACCAATTGAATCGGTGCCCTCTTGCCATCGTGAGCGACGCAATTTCTCACCAGCATGTCGAACTTGTTCTCGTCATCCTTGATAGCCAGTACCATCGTCATGGTCTGACCGATTTTGACGATGCCGGACACCTCGCTGGCCCAAGGACCTTTACCGACTTGTATCTGCATCCAACACTGCAGGTTGTCGCCGAGGAAGTTGGCGGTGACGGCGTGTAGCATGTCAACCTGGAATGGCCTGAAGGTGACCGCCTTCTCGTAAAAGTCGTACCAAGTACAACGCAGCTTCCTCGCTTGATCCCACACTTCCTGCACGTACGGATCGTATTGCACGATAATAGTATTCTCCACGTAGCTACCGGATGGCGTCGGGGCGCCATAAGCAGCGACGTTGTGATTCGCCGACGAGCTCATGCCGCATGAATTGAGGAAGATCTCGAAGGTTGCGCTCAAGTGGCCGGTACCGGGCTTCAAATGAACGCAGTGCGGATCCGAGTAGAAGCCCTTACTAAAGATCATACCGTAGAACGGCCGATCGAACTCGATATTTACTCGCATGTGCGTTTTCTCGCATTGCACCTGCAGATGCTTGATCTGTGGAGTATCAGGCGACGCCAGTGGCCAATTTTCCTCGTGAGCTACTGGTGGGCCATATTGAGCTGGAGCTCCATAGACGGATCTGTGTTCCAGAGGCAACGCACTGCTGTCAACCAACGGTGCTTCACTTCGTACACTCTAATATAACAGAAGCAAACAAAACCTATATATAGATATAAAAAAGTAAGTGTAAATATAAGAATTAAAATATGAGAGCGATGCGATTAATAATAAAACATGAAGAAGCAATTATCTTCTTGGTAAACTTCACACTGAGATACAAATATGGCTGCTTGAATGAAACTTTTTCAATTTGCGTATTAAGTACAGCATTGCATGAATACAATGTGTCACAACTTTGAAGACTTTTCGGTTGCGTTGCAATGACGGAACGGTGATTTACATCGTGCCCTTTTCAAGACCTTGCACGTACACGTTTCGAAACTGTCTTGTAGTTCTTATAATGGAGATTCCATTAAAGTTTTAACAGAATCGTGCAACACATTATCGTGACAAAAAGTAATAATTCACCATCTTTCTCCGTCATCTCGACTCCTTTCTTTCTACGCCCCAACAAATACTTTTGCTGGATATATTTCGGTCTTTCTGGAGTTACAATCAATAACGCGAGTACACCTCCCTTTTTTTTTATGTGCACTCTCTTGTCATCGCATTCTTCATTCCGTTTAATCGCGTAGCGAGCATTATAAAATAAAATTACGGAAAGAACGTTTTTGCTAAAGTATCTAAAAAGTTATATGTGTGAAAATAATTTTGTTGGACTATCAAATAATTATGTAGAATGTTTAAGCTGCTAATTGCTAGAATATCAAAACTTTTTGCAGTATTGCTTATTATGCATCCTACATAATTATTTTAATCTAAACAATTATTTTCTGACCTGTATCTAGCTACTAAATTTTTAGATACTTTAGCAAAATTGCTCTTTCCATGTAGATATAAAAATGTGAAGCAGTATTAAAAATTCCACGAATGTCGCCGATTGTCACAATCTTTTACATAATACCAATCGAACACAATTTACAACTCTTGAAATTCCGTAGAATCTCGTGGAGGAACTTCCTTGAGAAAAGCTTTCCGAATTCTACCTCCTTAAAGTTCACCGTATTGAAGTCGAGAGAACGTTTGAGAAAAAAATGAACCTTTCACATTTTTCTTTTTCCTTTTTCTTATACGGTTTATTTCTTCGCAGGCTAAGCTAGTACAAGATAAAGATAAATTCTAGCAAGCTTTTTGATTAATAAAAAGATTATTTTGTAAAATATATTGAAAGAATTAACATTAATCGCACTGCAAACATTGTAACATAATATTAAGATATTCTAAATTACGGCTTGTCCTTTTGTGATTTTATGATTTAGCACATACTACGTAATAAGATCTAAGCTAATTTATAAATTAAAAATCAGTGAAAAGAAATTTTTTATTTATGACTGGGCAAGTCATAAACTTAAGATTAGAATGTCTTAATTTTATTTTATAACGTTCGCAGTGCGATTGATTGATCCAATCTATAAAATAATCTATTATATAATATTCTATAAAATAATCTTTCCATTAAAAGTAAGTTACAATACGCTGATTTAATTTATTTCGCGTGGAATATGAATCGTTGTACGACAAGCACGTATGTTAATAATGCTTGAAAATATGCTGACAAAAAAACGTGACTGAAAATGCGTGTACTGTTAGCCAAAGAAACATTTGTCGAGGGGAATCGAATATGAGCTCGCAAAAGGTAGGACGACGAGCCGGCCGACTCCCTCGGGCAATTTTGTATTCTGATTTGGCAGAATTGCAGGAGGATAATTATGCGAATCTGCGTACCGAGACCAATGTCTTCACTTCCGCCAGGAGATCGTTCTAAATACAATTTTACTTGCAGCACAGTGCACTTATCGTATCCTTTCATGCTTTCCCCAATTTGACACGCAACTCTAAACACATTGCTTCATCATTAACTTAATATCTATGTTAATATCGGGTACATTTTACATTTGATTCCGTGACACGAATCTCGTGTGAATGATTGAGTAGACGTACAATTATCGTTTTTATTGCAATTAAAGTAATGTAAAAACAATAATTGTAAATTCGTAAACAAATCTCAGATGCATTTGCGTGCTAACAAGATATCATGTTTTATTATAGCACAAGAAGAAAATAAAGAGTTACGCGGAAACTGCAGTATATTTAGAGATAACTGTATTAAAATTAGACCTCGTCATATACCAATTGCAACAATTTCCATTATGAGGTAATTACGGAAACCAAATGTTCACGTTTACGCATACATGGTCATAAATTAGGTCACATAAATCTTATAGCAGTGATGCAGTCGTTAATTTCTAAACAGTGCACCATTGATTTGTATCTGTTATTAACATAAATTAATTGATTATTAATTTATATATTTACTAATAGTTATAACATTGATTATGAAGTTATTAATATAAATTAATTAATATTAATGATAAATCGAATATCTATTATTTCTTATAAATAATAAGCCATCACAGTTTAAAAAATATTTAAGACGGAAAATTGCAGAGCTTCACTTAAAAAAAAAGTGATCTTGCAGTTATAGCGAAAATTATCTAAGTACGAAAAATTAGCTAAAATATACAAATTTCTAGCAAGTACTATGATATTGGATATGCATCTTATCATACACATGACAGAGATTTGTGCTGTAAATTCTATACGTATGATATATAATTTTCTATCAGATACGAAAAAAACAGCATATATTCTAGCTGGAGCAGCAAGATATTTTTTTGCGTGTTCTATATATAAGAATATATTGCTCTGAAGCTTATACTCTTATACTCTTAAGCCTGACCTAAAGAAATCGCTATTAAATTGTTTGAAGCATTCAATCTCGAAATGGAAAAATTCAATTTTCTTCATATCTTGGTCTCTTACTTATCTCGATAATACGGTCATGATTTCTTGAAAAAACCAAGGCAGTTACTCGCGTACTGTAATTTAGAAAACGCTGAAAGGGAAGGATGTAAACGGAAGGCATCGTGTCGTGCGTTAATCGTTGGACGGTACCAACACCGTGACAGACGGATGACAGTAGTGATTCACAATCATCGCTTTATGGCGGTTTGTAAGCTGGGCAGGTCGATGGTGTACGCATACCTGTCCGCTTTCTTGTTCTACTTGCACCTGCGCCTGATCAGGTTCATGGACTTTCTGAATAGAAAAGAACGGCGCGGAACCGGTATAATCGAAATCACGATCCGCTACGATCGTATGAAGTTAAGTGAGCGCGATCTTCTCTTTCTGCCGGTCCGCCGAATTTCCAGCACGAACGTGTCTTAATCAAGCATATGTTGAGGCGAGCCAATTAGTCCGTGAATATCTTCATGAATAAAAAATCTG
>NW_017304341.1:48535-63736 GCF_001594115.1 Trachymyrmex septentrionalis | reverse complement strand
AAGCATATGTTGAGGCGAGCCAATTAGTCCGTGAATATCTTCATGAATGAAAAATCTTGCTATCTCTAATGTTGTGATTCTTAGTTTATTGAAATTTTATTTAATTTCACTCTATTACATTTTCTTGTGTCACTCTATTAATCTTCTCGAGTTTCTAAATGGGTTCAAAATACGATTACAATTTTCAAGAATCGTGAAATGTAATGTTTCTAATATTTAAAAAATAACTTTCACGAGGAATCATTAACCTTAATACTAAATCCAGTTATCATAATACCACCATGATAGATCATTAATCTTAAGAAGAAATATATCTTCACGTTGGCTTATAAAGTTCATATTTGAAAACGATCTATTTAAAGCCAATGAATAGTATCATAATTTAAAAGTGTTTAAAAGTACACTAAAAGAAAACAATTTTGCTGAAGTATCTAAAATTTTAACTAGAAACCTGAAAATAATTACTTATGTAGAGTGCTCAAGCCGTTTGCTAGAATGTCAAAACTTTTTACAGCATTGCTTATTGTTTGAATTTCTATCACATTATTTTAATAATCCAACAAAATTATTTCCAGATCTAAACTTTTAGATACTTTAACAATTTTCAATTGTTCCTTCCATATATAAAAAGCGATATGAAAGAAGCTGCCCTTATTTTAAAGTTACTTACCTTAATTTTAAAATATTTTAATATAAATGCAAAAAATCTCCTAGTTTCATTTTATTATAAAAAATGAAGAACGTAAGGGAAGGATGGAAAGCGCAATTCAAATACTTCGCAATCTCCGAATAATCTGAATATTCCAATTTTATGCAATTTTAAAGACATTCGAATTAACTTAAAAACTTATCTTCCTTTTTTTTTTTCTTAAACGAAACACGCCACGGTCGAAGAACATGTCGTCGCAGCAGAAAACGGAAAACTGGTTTCACTTTTCCATTGTCATCCACCAGACGACAAATTGTTCGCAATTGGACAACGTACTTTCACCGAATCGCGTGTGCAGAACGAGCATCTTAATTGTTACGGATGTGACGCCTTGGCGTTCGTTCATGCCGATTTCAGAGGTTCCGCTTTAATCTGCACGCGCATTTTGCACAATACCGCTATTGACTGTGCCGTTTAATAGGTTGAGTGCTACGGCAGACACTAGTATTCGATCTTTTACTTTGACGGTATTTTTTAACTTCTTCACGTTGCATGCACGAAAACGCTGGCTAACATCAACTTTTGAGATGAAAATGTTGCTTTTTATAAATTCGGGCATTGATTTTATACTTTTCATTAATATATATTATTATACCTACATTTGAAGATAATATTAAGCGGCTCCTAGACGCTCGATATCATTGTACAATTATTTTCTAGAACATTATTTAAACAATTAAAAACAAACAGTTTGGAGGCTCAATACAATCTCCAAGTGATTAGTTATATTGTGCAACAATATCGATCATCTAGAAACTGCTTTATACATCTTAATTTTAACATTTTATTAATACACTGATAGTTTACATTTTACATACAACATTTTAAAGAAAATAACCAAAGTATCTAAAGACTCGTAGAATTAAAAATTCAGATGAGTATCAATAAGCCAGGCACAATGAGCCAGGCATGATGCATAAGATTAAAATTTATGTATTAAACAATTTTAGTTATAAATATAGAAATATAAAACTTTCTCTGAAAGCAAAGTTTCTGCAAAAGATGCAATCAATGCGATATGGTGCGAAAACATGATGACTAGTATTTCTGTTCGGAAGATATTTTAATTATGGAAATTAATTTAATTCATGGGCGGTACGTACATATATTCGCACAAATTCGGACTTTCTCCCGCTTAGAAAGCATGGAATTTCTGCAGGTCCGGGTAGTGTGCTTTCGACACAGCCCGGTATCAAAAGCGAGATAACAAATTTTCACAGGGAGAAACTTCCAAGTTGTAACACAAGCGATGTCTCTTCGCCTGTATATGGTGGTGAAAAAGTAGGCCGGGTCAGTCAATGTGGACGGCGGTACCTACATGTCGCATACGTTTCGATAAGGCTATTATGCGGAACACTCGACGTCGGACATTGACGTGCAGCAATCGCGAAAAATTCAGCGACGTTGACTCACGTTCCGCAAAATGATATAATCGTGTTTTCATTTGATCACGTAACGATTCGTCAGTTGCGCATTTACGAAAGAAGATCTAATTACATCTCTAAGCATAAATTAACAAACCAATTCCCGTTAATCGTGACTTTTACGAATTTGAGTTACTAATAACCGTGAGTTACAAATTAATGCTACGTCAAATTGTACCCAATTTGAATTCTTAATCATATCTATTAGGTTATCATTACTCCTTATCCAATATATCGTTAATTTAACTAAAACAGCAGAGTTAAATAATTTAACTCAAGAAAATATATTAAATTTAACCTCAAATTCACCTTATTTGCATACATTAATATAAACATCACTTATTTTGAAAATAACCTGAGAAATGGATTGATTTATATTTTTACACACGTGGAAGTTAATAATAATAAAATATTATTTAATTCAAGTGATTAGGTATTGCTTTTACACTGTTAAATCTTTAATGTCGAATTTAATTTTATTTAAGTTATCATTGCTTCTATTTAATATATCGTTATTTTATATTAAAATGATTAAATTGACACTGATTAAATTGACACTATATAATTATTATATCAAATGTTTTAGTTTAAAATAACGATATATTAAATAGAAGCAATGATAACTTAAATAAAATTAAATTCGACATTAAAGATTTAACAGTGTAAAAGCAATACCTAATCACTTGAATTAAATAATATTTTAGGAGTGACGACTTAAATAAAGTTAAATTTGAAATTGTAGATTTAACAATGCAGCGGTGTAAAAATTGAGTGTTAATAAATAATTATATGATATATATATTTGTAGCAGTGATACGTATTGATAATATAAAGAATGAAGTAATCGTGTCAGTGACTCAGAAAGTAATAGAGGGTATTAAAATATTATATGGAGCGCTTATCTTTATCCAAGTAAAATGAAAGACATTGATCGCTCTAGTTCAAGGTGCTAATATTATCTGCATTAACAGTCAACGATTTATAACTCTGCAGCTTATAAATTATTTCTACGAATTATTCCTCATATCTGATGAATCGAAAATTTACTAAATTTAATAAAGAAAATCTTTAATGAAGAGAATTAAAAAATTAGCACTCGGAAAATAAAAATATTTCAGAATTGAAAACAGTAATATTGCGGCTTTATTCTATATCCATTTTTACGGTAACGGTGCTTTACAGAAACGAACGGTCTACATAGAGTGGGATAAGTTCCGACGCTCTACGCAGATTTAACTTACAGATTAGCCACTTTGGGTAATCCTCAAACCTAAATTGTTAACGTTTTTTCGAGGTATCGCGAGCGCGGGAAGACGATGATGAATCGCGCGATCTAATTAAGAGCGGGCGATTAATGCCACAGCAATACATGGTGTACAAAGCGCGCGTGCGAACCAGGCTGAGAACTGCGGCGGGCGTGCACTTTCACGGAATAAAACTCGTCGGCCGGGATTTTAATTAAAGAGGAACATCGCTGTGCGCGCCGGCACTATGAAACGACGATGCATCAAGTGCACGAAACGTCACGACCGCGAATTCGGCGACGGCGACGAGCAATCTCGCAACTCCTGTGCTAACTTTTATCTACGGTTAAGCCCCACAACATTCATTCGCATGTCGATAACTCTTTGCGTGATTAAAATTTCATTCCGTACACACTGATGAAATTTAATCTTTTTTTTAACAACTGTATGGGACTACGATGTTGTAAAATGATTTTAGGTTGATTGTAGGAAGTTTTCATAAATCTTGTGGCAAGAACATACCGTAATTAAATAATTATGAAAAATTTATTTGTATATAATTCTTCGCCGGCAATTGGGATCTTTAAAGACATCGATATTTTCATTGTGAATTTTAATAGACAAATTTAAATCTATAAAAAATAAGTAAAATGTTGTCCGACTGTTATGATGGTATATAAAATTCGTTATTAAAGCTTTAATAAGTATGTCGAAATTTTTTCAGAATTTTTTCTATAAACCGGAACAATAAAAAGTTTACTTTGTTTGTCAAACATCCTTATTGCTAACGAGAAAGTTAAAATTCATATTGTCGGCGGAGGAATAATATACTAATTTTTATATACATCAACACAACAAAAAAGCAATAATTCTTTCCCGCGTAAAGAAAGTGTACACATAATTTCCAAAATGCAATTTTCAAGGTGCAATTTTAGCGAATAATATATGGTACAATGCAACGTTCTTTATCTTTAACTATAATTTTGTCGATGTAATCAAATTCAAATTGCTCCATTTTTTGCTATTCCTTTATTGAGGCTCGCTTCTAAAAAATATTTTATATTAACACATTTGTTCAATTCCCGAATGCAAGCAATAAATTTGAGATGGAGCACTTTAATATGAAAGAGCTCTGCGTTCATAAAAAGGCAAAGTGCTACGCAGAGGAAAGTAAGAATTAAAGAAAAATTAATTCCGGTAGACAAATTAGCGTGCAATTAAAATCTGTTCTCGAAAAAAAAAAAAATTGTTTTAAACATCGCCGCATTTTAAGCATTCTATGATTAAATAGGAACGTAAGAGACGTTACAATATATCTTGCAGCTTTAGAATGGTTTAGACCTAGATTTAAAACTGTAGGAATCTGTGAGAACATAAATCCGTCAGACGACAAAAATTAAAATTTCATTGTATTGTATTGTTTACAGTGTTTTTGCAAAAGAAAAATAACACATATTGCATTATCTGTAGAAAATCTTTCTTTGAAAAACTGATATTATCTTGTCAATCGCATTTATTCTCAAAGAACGCGTAGATGCAGACAAATGCATTCTGTCGGACGAATAAAATGCAATTAAAATTATATAGTCCAATTAAAGCAGTATTTCGACGATTGTAGAATCGTCATCGATGGTTAGTTGAAATGACATGGAAAAGACCACTAACAATTTCAAATTACAAGATCACTAAGCTGACTACCGGAACGAGTGCAATGGGAAGCGCTCTGTGGTCATCCACAAGATTGCACTGTTGTTTAGAGTCGCAAATACAGGGAACGCTTCATTCTCATTCATTACAACTTGTCAATGGCGGTCTAACAACGTCTAAGAAAACTTTCAATGCTAAATCACGTATATTAACTCTTTAAAAGGTGGAGCAATCACTTCCCTCCTATTATTTCTATTCCACTGTTTTTCAATCGCATATTTTTAATCTAGTTTAGTTATTACTTTGAAATTCTTGTAGATATTTAAAAGATATAAAACGCGAATAGATACAATAGATAGAGAGAACAGTTCTTCAAATTGTTAATAATTTTGATATTACATACGTATTACAGCATTAGTAATTTATATTTGGACAATTAAAAATTGTGAAACTAGTGTTGTCATATTAATTTGAAGAACAGCCTGAAGAAATTATCGATATAATGATGCGCTATCCAAACAATAACTTTCGTAACTGTTCATTAATGTTTTACTTTAACAATAGAATTCTAAAATATCTTAATTACTCCTATATTAATTATGTAAAATTGTTGTCTTGTCTATTTTTTAATTGGAAAAACTGACTGATTAATTAGGAAGAATTATACCGTTGCGATATATGTTTCAAATTTGCTTTGTATGAATTAATAATTCATAAATTAATAACAAATTTAATTAATCTGTAGAAATCAACTTGTTAAATTAAATATGCAATATGCACCGCAATAAATATTCTTGCCAAGATGTTAAAAAAGCTATTAATATTATTGATCGTTTGATATAAAACATGTACCCACTAAAGCACGTTATTTGGAATAGAGAAAGGAAGAGAAGCACACAAAGATGTTAGGGAAAGATAGAGACAAGAGAGATGATGGAGGAAAAAGAGAAAAAGCGTGAGAAGCGAAGAGAGATGGGAGGACGAAAGAAGGTAGCTGATGAACGATGGAGAGAGAGAAAGAAGAAGTGAAGATAGCGGGAAGCAGAAGAAGAGAGAGTACCGTCTAGAGAGTATAGTTGAAAGAGGGCATTGCGTCCGGCGCAGTGACCTACTATCTTCGGTTCGACGGCTCGGCTATGTAGTCAGCGGTTAGAGTGTGTAGTGTTCACACAGAAGAGCACGCACGGCAGGGGTATAACAGGTACATACACAAGAGGCGTAAATGTGGATGCGCCGGCCGCGTATTTCCTCCTACTTTATCTTCCGCCGTTGTATGTACGACGGTTACATTCGGCGTTATTATATCGGTGTGTACTACTGTCACGCTGCTGCGCGGAAAGGAAACACGTAAATTATAGAGGATACACCCTCCTGCATCTGACGCGGCTCACCGCCTCCGTTTGCTCGTTTCTTCGATAAATCTCAAAAAATATTGAAGCCAATTACAAATTGGACAGCTGTACGCGCTAGTTTCTCGCAGCGCGTACATTCTCATTTGATTCTCACTGTGTTTTCTCCCATCAGTTATTATGTTGAACGTCGTTACGCTCTTTATGGTGTCTTTGTTGTAGAGAACGACTCCATATAACCAGATAAATAATGCAAGTAAACGAAACGGGCACGAAGATTTGATGGAATAAAGCGAATGCAGAGACCTTTTTTTACTTTTTCAAAATTAAATATGTTATACTATTTAGCGCGAAACTCTCATTAGACATTATTTATTTATTTATCATTTGCATCAGAAATACTAACATAAATTGTCTCGATTAATTGAATTATTAAAGCAACGTTATGCTAATGCTGCAAAATCGATTTCTTATTCAGCGGAGCAGTAAATATAAAGAAACTTACATAAATGAAAACCGCATGCGAAATAAAAAAAGGCTATAAGAATGGAACAGTTTAAAGAATATTAATCTTCTCAAAATCGAATCGCATCTTTCTGCGTTATACTTTTTCGTTTATACTTGTCAATTTCTTTTTAACTTTTAACCACTGCGGTCTGCGTGAGAAAATGTAGTATGAAAATGAACACGCGAACGATTTTGCTGAAGTATCTAAAAAATTAAATAGATATACGACAATAAATTTTCTTGGTTTATCAAAATAATTATTACAGCATAACTTTTTACAGCATTGCTCGTTATGCTTAAATTCCCTACATAATCATTTTGATGGTCCAACAAAATTATTTTCAGATCTATATATATTTAATTTGTTAGATATTTCATCAAAATTTAATTCATCAAAATTTAATCTATCCAACAATTTAGATATTTAATCTACTTCTAAATTGTGTTAAATTAAAATCGTTCCTCTCCATGTAAATTTGCACGATGTAATTGTCCTATCGACGATACCTTCTGAAAAACAATTAATTCAATTCCCACGCGGAGAAGTGAATTCTCACAGAAGTGTAGAGCGGGAATAATCCACAAGACGATCATCATTCGTTAACAAGCGTCCCCGCGAGCGTATCCGTATTTACCGATTAAACGACGCGGTCAAGCCACTTCATTCAGACTTTTGCCTCAGAAAGCATCAGCGTCGCGGATTATATGTGGCACAGGTACAGCCCGCGGCTACGGTGATTCCTCTTAAGCATTAACTTAACGTTGTGTTGATTCTCGGCCAGCGGCACGTGCACACGTCGCATAGCGGTCCCGGAGATACGCCAAACATCAATGAAGTATCACTTTTTGCGAGGGATCGGATGAATTTTTTAACGGTTACATCAGTTCTTTTAACGGTCGTTGAAACACACGTCAATCGTCTCGTCAATTATCCTCGAATTTCTCGAGTACGGCGATTTCCTCCATCATTCCACGCAGAATTAGTGAATTTCTATGCGTGGGATGATGGTTTTTTTAACACGGTAAATTAGATTCGAGGATTCGAGAACGCTCAGATCTGAGTGAAGTTTTCAATAAAAAGAAGATGTCCTGCAAGTCCGATAAATACCGGGAATGTTTGTGAATTTTTTCAGTTTTAAATCTCCGAGAAGTGTCGATTATTCGGGAAATAAGCGTCGCATAAAAATTCCTTAATAATTGTTACCATCAGCAAAATTCATTATATTGTCTCTATGATATACGTGCTTCCACTTGACAGATTTAATCAATATTGAAAGTGTACGATGCCCGACATTGTTCCAGGCTGTAATTATGGGACGCTGGACGCGCCGGTAATTCTATTTCTAAACATGTATAATTCACAAAACGTCACAAAACGTCACAAAACGTAAAGATACAATGTACACACTACAGGTGCGTAAATAACTTCACTCATTTTACGCGTCGCATCATAACGGTTATCGTATTAACGACCTGTCTATCACTTCGAAAGGGGGAGAGAATGCGTTCTAACCGCGAGTAGTAATCTTCGTTGTTCAACTGAGAATTATTGCGCAGTGAAATTACAATGTCGATCGTCGTGGCATGCAAATTTACCGTAGGGTATTATGAACGGACGTATTGCGCGACGCACATAAACGGGAATATAGTATATAATCGGTCTCTTGCGGAATTAGAAAATTGACGGTGTATTTGTCAGATTGATTCATTCGATTTATTTGCGGAACAAATTCGCGAAATGTCTATCAAACTCTATTATGCCTATAAGAAAATGAAAAAGCTTTCAAACTTTTAACAATTGTTAATTAATGATTTATTTTATGCATTTAATTATCTTTCTTTGTTTTAAAATAATTAAGTAAGTAAGAGATACTCGTGAGTATATCAAGCTCTAATATGTCTACTTATTTATTTAGAAAAGAAGGAAGATAATTAAATGAATAAAGTGAAGACGAATAAATTATAATTAATTAATTATTAATTAATAAGTCACTCATTGTTAAAAGTTTGGAATATTTTTCATTTATTTTTTTATGAAAAATAAGCTGAGTGTCAAATTGTCGAATTTTTTGTAAGATTTATAAAGATATTGCTTCATGCCCAATTAATTGTAATTATTATTAATAGACAAGAAAGCGATTTAATTCTATGATTAATTTTTGAGAAAGTAACTTCACTCACGGCCAATAGTAAGGACAGCAATAAAAGAAAGACCGTCTTCCGTATATTCCGCCACGTCCTCTCCATCATGTGCGTGTCCTCTCTGTAATAATACAAAGAAAAAAACCTGAAAAATTGATAGTTACATTATCGTCTTACATAATCCATCTATCCGAAAAGAATACATTTTTAAATAACTTTTGATCGTCGATAACGTGAGTATCACAGTGATACGACGTTATTCGTTAAAATAGATAAATTTAATAACATGTGCAGTATAATATTGATCAAATAAGATCTTAATTCATCAATTAAGAATGCCAAAGTAACGATAACATAATTAAAACATAACCGTCAATTTTATCAACGGTTGGACGTGTGTGTGTGTGTGTGTGTGTGTGTGTGTGTGTGTGTGTGTGTGTGTGTGTGTGTTGTGCGTGCGTGCGTGCGTGCGTACGTGCGTGTGTGTGCGTGCGTGCGTGCGTGCGTGTGCGTGCGTGCGTGCGTGTGTGTGTGTGTTTGTGTGTTGTGTGTGTGTGTGTCAATGGCTGCACGTTATGCAATAAACTCACATCTCAGAATCAAGGAACGTATAATCGGAAAAAGCTACTTAAGCCTAAAAATAAATCTACACTCGTGAAACACTGCGTGAAGTCACTACACACATTCTAGACTTTGCATTCTTATAAAATTATTTAAGAATCACGTGCATGTATGATACAATTGTAGACATTTTAGCAAGATTAATACGATATAATCACAGTCGGTGACAACGAAAGGTGATTAATTTAATTTCACGAAAACAGTCTCGATGCTCACATTACTCCTCGCTACTTATTGAAATTCCAATTAAATATTGTAAGAATTTGCAAGTACAACAATACCGGGTAAGTACTCGTCAGATAATATCTCTCGCGAACATACGAAAGCACGCGCGACTACGACAGCTCCCTTCGGAATGCGGAACGCATTCGAGACCAGTCTTGCGGAAGAAGAACATTAATCGATGCACCTCGTTGCGTGCTCTTCCGGTTTCTGGGCGCCTCGTTCGTATCGAAGAAACCCGCGATCACTTGGACGATCCCCCCGAGGAAAAGCACCTGCTTTTCCCCCTTTACGAACCCACGAATGCACCAACCGCAACGGGAAGGCTCCAACAACTCGCGTCAGTTGGTCCTCATCGGGCCCGCTATACGCGTTTTGCTTTCCTCCGAGTCCTTTCTTGTTTTTTTTTTCTGTTTTCTTTTATTTTTTACCGTCGTGTGCGATCGCAAGGATTCGACGGACCCAGAGGTGATTTTCCTGGCCGACGGGGACCGACTGAAGGTGCGAGCCACACTCGTCTCGGCCACGAGCCACGTCCCAGTGACCTACTGAAGATCTCGATCGCATTCGCCCCTCTCGCTCTCCCTCATCAGCACGACGTAAGGCCCAAACAGGCCCACCATCGACGGCATTACTCCCACCATTGCACCCGATCGTTTCTGCTCTTTTTTTCGCTCGCGTTCCTCCCTCTTTCTCTGCAGAAGAGCGGTAGGGACCACGGCACAGGTGAAAGACACACGCACGATGAGATATTCGCGTCGCACGTCTCAATTGAAGTTTTCATTAAAAAAAAGAAAAAAGAGGTTTTCAATGAAAAGGTTAAAATTAGAAATGCCGTAACGAGAAAGTGACGTAAGTGACGCTCGTTGCAGTGTACAACGCACTTCCACTCCGAATCTCGCAATAACGAGTTTTACAGCAACCTACAGCCATATGTAAACCGTAACTGGAACGCGAAAGCTGCGAAAATTACGCGTGAAATTTTGGAGCGTCCGCGCCGCGAGGAGACTCGAAATTCGTTTAACGCAAACGACCGATGCTGCGATGGAACCGTCGATCGACGTCGCAGTAGGGGATCGAAAATTTCCTCATTATTTTTTTTTTCAAGACAGCGGAATCTCAGGACGCGAATCGTCTGTTGTAAGATCGTCGCAACGGGGAACGAAGAAATCGAGAAGAAATGGAGAGAGAGGAAGACGAAGCTGCTCGTCTGGGATACTCTACTCGTGACTCGAATAACACGGTATCGTGGTGCACGTTGCGAGATCCCGATGGAAACCAGAAGCGGTGTCTCGTACACCGTACTGCAAACGCCGAACTGGCTCCAATTTCAAAAAATCGCGCGGAGGAAATCGCACAAGTCCCTCAGCTGATACCGGAACGCCTTTCCGCTTGAAAATTGAGTCACGACACACAGACGATTGCTGATCTTTCCTAAGTCCAATTTCGCGAATCGTCTTCCGGACAGCCGTCATATATCCCGACGTCGGAAGTAAAGGACCGCGTAAGCAATGCACAAGATTTCGTAATACTCGCGCGGAATACGGAAGTGACTTGCGCCGCGTTTACCGCTACTTCTGCAAAAACGGATTTTTCCTTGTAAAGACTTTATTTATCTTAATTCGTGCGGTTTGTGGAATACTCTACGCGATTTCTAACATCATCTTCAAAAATATTGGCGAAAGATCCGATACCGTTAAAATCAAGAAAGAAATGAGTTTACTAAAGTACTTAAAAATTCAGTTAGATACAGATCTGAAAAATAATTTTGTTGGACTATCAAAATAATTATGTAGGACGTGTCCAAACTGGTTGCTAGAATATCAAAATCTTTTGCATCATTCATTATATTTCAGCTTCTAAATATAATTCTAATATAATTATTTGATGACAAATTCCTCATCCTAAAATTTCCATAATTTTCCCTGATTTCCAGGGACAAAATTTTATGATCCCTGATATAATCCTTTCAATCCTTTCGATCCTTTCAATAATATTTTTTATATTTTTATTCTGATTTGGAAACTGTCAAATATTTTGTTGAGAGAGTAATTACTATTAATATTGCTGAGTGCTAATTACCATTGCTTGCATTAATTGTTAAGTTAATAGTATTTCAAAATTGCATAGATGTAATGTACGCATATTAAACTTCTTTAAAGAATTTCAATTTTCTAAAAAATTTTGATAAAAGTTTTTTTATTTCCCCGATTTTCCTGACTATTTTCAATTTCTCTGACATTTCCCTGATTTCTTTGATTCCCAATTTTACGGCAACCCTATTAATAAGTCCAAGAAAATTATTTTCAGATTTTTCATTATCTAAAATTTTACTCCAGCAAAACTGTTCTTTTTATGAATGATCGAACAAAGCAGGGCTCATCAAATAACTGATTATTTATGACTATCCATCCAATGTTCATGTAAATATTACGCTTATTTCGTGAACTTGCGTTTGCTCACCCGAATCGTTTGACACTTTCATTTTCATTTCTCGAAATATCTTCGCGAGAGCACTGCGTTCACCTGCATTTGCGTAATGCCACGACCGATAAGAACGGGACTCGAAAGCTAACCGACAGCAATGGATGTCTGACCTAGATTTCTCACCCGCATGGGTGCTAACTCGTCCATCCGGAAATGGCTTATGGTAGCTGGCATACGCCGAGGGATAACGATACGGTAGATAATACGCGAAAGTGCGAGTGAACGCGTTCTCTTTCGCGTACGCTTCTTTTTTTCTTTTTCTCAACGTTTGATTTCCCGAGCGCGAAGATTACGGTGCGGCTCGAATATTTCCGGTAGACAGATCTCCCCGGGCATTTTCATCCTGCAATACTTCTGGCCTGAGGCTCTTTCAATGGAAAAGTACTTTTTTATTTCGTAATATCGCAATTTATCAAACGTCATATTAAATTTAAAAAATGTATTAAATTTCTAAGTAATAATGCACTAAGTATCGAGTAGATTAATGTTACCAAAATTAATATTACCTAACTCACTTTGATATTTGATTTAGTCGAAGGGTGCTCTTATTGGCATAATTCCATATTTGAATAGAGATCATTAGAATTATATAAGATGACATGTACAATCAAATGATGTTATTCGACATTGAATCTCATAAGTAAGTTCCATTCGAAGGCTTAAACCAATATTCTAAAATTCCTTGGAAGATTGTTTCCTCCCTTCATTTTTTTAGTCCCCAGAAAAAGGAACCCGGCGAATTACTTACGTTCATCGAATTTTTCCACTCTGATTTTTCCTCGGATTTTTCTTTTCCTCTTTTTTTTAACCACCCGGTTGGCCTTTTATCTCCGTCAGAGAGATGTCCCTTATGCATTCGACCGACGTGTCGTGAGTAGCTATACCGAATACATCGGATTAAAAGTGTCGAGGAAACATGTCACGAGACGTTTGAAAAAAAAAAGAGAATCCACGGACAGTTTCCAATCAGTTACTATGAAGCGTCGCTTTGCTTCATTGACTATTTAGTCTGGACGACTCGTTCGTCGTGCTATCACGAGCTCGTATAAATTTAGTCAATGCTCCGCTAAATTTCCATCATCTGTTTGCGGGCAGTAGTTATACCATCGGGTTTCCTTATGTTGCACACGATTCAGGCTAAATTCGATCAACCAATTATATTCTTCTACTTGAATTTCCACGACTGAAAAATTCAATCAGAGACCCGACATTTCATAGTCGACCGAACTAGCCCGGATATTTATATGATTACAGTGGGACATATTTTTGTAGCCTTAATCCTAAATAATTAACGACAATCACAGAGATGATTTGATAACAGAAAGCTTCATTTTGAAATATTGATTTTCCAGGTTAAAATTATTCTGACTTTTAAAACTGTTCCTAATGATAATTTTATATCTACACAAAACACGCAATATTCATTTAGAAAAATATTATTTGTGCATTTATTCGATTGTTAAAAACGATTTTCAAAGTTTTATAAAAATGTATTTTCCTCAATAATCGAGATGTTTTTTTTATTTTAAAAGGAACAGATTTTGTATTTCCCACGAGTACTTTTCTCTTAATATCAGATATCATATTTCAAATAATGTATCAGAAGAAAGTCGGGTGTGATCATCATGGACGTCGCGTTCGACGCACGTGAGGAACGAAACAAAATTTTGGACAGACTCGCTGGTGTCCCAAAAAAGTACATCGATAGAAAGGCGGGCTATTAAGAGAAAGCGGCCTCGAAAATTAATCATCGTCGGCATCGTGGTGCCCTATCGCGGAAATCGTGAGTCCAAGTCAGATGATCTATTCCAAACAGGCCAAACTTCAAGCATCTCGTTTCGGAGACCTAAATCGCCAGCTGACGAGGATCTTGTACAGAGAAAAGAAGAGGACTGCCTACTTACGTGCGCTGTAAAATCCGGTATTTACGTGTACTTTGGCATTTACATATGCACACACATATATAAGCGTCCGTAACTCTCGTGGAACTGTACAATCTGACAGTCCGAGAAATAGCTAAATGAAGAGTCTGATATCTAACAGAGAGAGAGAGAGAGAGAGAGAGAGAGAGAGAGAGAGAGAGAGAGAGAGAAGAACGACATGTAGAATCTAAGACGTATACGAGGAAAAGGATCCTGTTTTCAAGTACGTAAAGACGACGGTTTACCGACGTGGAATCCAGATACGAACTAGTTTTTAATTTTAAAAAACAATTTCCCGATAACCAGAGAGTTGATAAGTAAAATACATAGCACAGTATAGTATCATAATAAATCGGAAATATATTCTTTTCATTTTATTCAACTGGTAATATCATATTACGTTATAAACTAAACGCATAAATATAGTACATATATCGTTAATCCGATTACATGTAATAATTTCATCATAAGATACGAGGATATAAGCAAAGTGACAGAAAAAGCAAAAGAAGAAAAATATGCAACGAGTTATATAAATGTATATCGAAATAACACGAAAAGCACGAGAAAGCGATCGTGCGACCCCATTTTTTATCAATGACGCATAATTACTGTTAATTTCCTTTTGCTAATCAGAAAACTGATTACGTAATCACGCCTAGCCAAGTGAAGAAAAGACTTCCGCAAACATTGCGTATTTTGCGGTTTGCATATTTAATATAGATAAGTTCCATCAATAATATAGTATTTTTGTGTGAGAAATTTATTGTTATTCTGCACGCGCATTTAACAAAATGTTACATAATTTTAATTAATTTTTTTCATATCTTTTATATCACATGTGAAGGACGATTTTGCTGAAGTATTCAAAAATTTAGCTAGACACAGATAAAACAGTATTCTTAATCCGTTCTCATTTTAAGACTG
>NW_017304341.1:18274-48435 GCF_001594115.1 Trachymyrmex septentrionalis | reverse complement strand
AAGTATTCAAAAATTTAGCTAGACACAGATAAAACAGTATTCTTAAGTCTTAAGTAACATCTTACGGTACTAATTCAGCCCTCTAATTGGTTCTTAAGACTGTAACTTCAAATCGTCTCAAATGTAATAATCAGCTATGAATACCAGCCACAGATCTGAAAATAATTTTGTTGGACTAACAAAATAATTATGTGAGATGCTCAAACTGGTTGCCAGAATGTCAAAATTCTTTGCAGTATTACTTTCATGCTTGAGATTCTTACACAATTATTTTGACGGACCGACAAAATTATTTTCATATTTGTATCTAGCTGAATTTTTAAATACTTCGAGAAAATCGTTCTTTCCGTGCAACGAATTTCTCTATTAATTTTCTAAACACAATTTAAGCACTTTTCAAAACTGTAATTAAATACCTATTAATTTAAAAAGTGCTTAGAAGTTTCAATAGAAGAATAAAATCGATTTTGATCGAAACTGATTCAAGGCCGATATTTATAGGCTCTTATTTCAAGACCGTCTTAAGTAACGTCTTAAGCGGTGCTCTGATTGATTTGTGACATCTTAAAAACTTGAATATAAGAACT
Source organism: Trachymyrmex septentrionalis (assembly GCF_001594115.1). Taxonomy (NCBI): domain Eukaryota; kingdom Metazoa; phylum Arthropoda; class Insecta; order Hymenoptera; family Formicidae; genus Trachymyrmex; species Trachymyrmex septentrionalis. The sequence goes on along the minus strand of NW_017304341.1, from coordinate 47,848 downwards.
GACTATAAACGCTGACTTTAATAAGTTGATTTTTAATTTGCTCATATAAAAATAGTGTTTAAAATATTTAAAAAAAAAAACAGGAACGTCTTACACGATTTTGATGAAGAAAATGTCGCCTTACACTGTCCAAGTTTCCTCGTTACTGAAATCAGATATCTGGCGATGCACACACAGTCCCTCCTTCTGCATTATTATTTTACCGGGCTGTATGGTGCAACCCTTTGTTCGCCACATATGTGACAGGTGTGTGCTCGTGACGTAACAGCAGTACCGTTATATGCGCAGAACATATACGCCAGGTGAAACCCTATAAGAATGTAACACGACACAGACCATCATGAGACCGCTGTGCGCCAAATTCAGCGCTCCCGTGAAAGTGACTCGAATGGGAAGGCTTCTCGCGATCGAGATATTTATAGCGGTACTAGATTTTTCTGCATACATCATAATTCACGAATCGTTCCTTCGGATCTCTGCAGAGAAGCTGAGAAAGCAATATACGTTCGAAACATCATTCACTTCTTTATTACTATGATTAAATTCGGATAGCATACTAATTGCTGTGATGATAACCTCAGCCTAACAAGTAAATTACAATTTACGTTGAATTTGCTTGAAAATCAATTACACATTTCATTGCTCGCCTGAGAGAACGGTAAAAAATATAATTACGTTTGAAATAATAAAAGAATCATCTTTCGTAATTTAAGAATGTCTCTGTGTTAGAATTATATTCCTAATAATTATATTTCTAATAATTAATTGCAACAATTGGAAAAATTAAATGACGAAAAATTAAATGATTCGTTTAAAGATAATATCAATTATTTATTTTACTTCTTGCTTTTGAGAACGATACAAAATATAATTACGTATAAAATTATAAAAGAATGACTTTTTTCGTAATTTAAGAATGTCTGTGTTAGAATTGTCTTCTTAATAATTATATTCCTAATAATTAATTACAATAATTGGAAAAATTAAATGACGAAAAATTAAATGATTCGTTTAAAGATAATATCAATTATTTATTTTACTTCTTGCTTTTGAGAACGATAAAAAATATAATTACGTATAAAATTATAAAAGAATGACTTTTTTCGTAATTTAAGAATGTCTGTGTTAGAATTGTCTTCTTAATAATTATATTCCTAATAATTAATTACAATAATTGGAAAAATTAAATGACGAAAAATTAAATGATTCGTTTAAAGATAATATCAATTATTTATTTTACTTCTTGCTTTTGAGAACGATAAAAAATATAATTACGTATAAAATTATAAAAGAATGACTTTTTTCGTAATTTAAGAATGTCTGTGTTAGAATTGTCTTCTTAATAATTATATTCCTAATAATTAATTACAATAATTGGAAAAATTAAATGACGAAAAATTAAATGATTCGTTTAAAGATAATATCAATTATTTATTTTACTTCTTGCTTTTGAGAACGATAAAAAATATAATTACGTATAAAATTATAAAAGAATGACTTTTTTCGTAATTTAAGAATGTCTGTGTTAGAATTGTCTTCCTAATAATTATATTTCTAATAATTAATTACAATAATTGAAAAAATTAAATGACGAAAAATTAAATGATTCGCGTTTAAAGATAATATCAATTATTTATTTTACTTCTTGCTTTTGAGAACGATAAAAAATATAATTACGTATAAAATTATAAAAGAATGACTTTTTTCGTAATTTAAGAATGTCTGTGTTAGAATTGTCTTTCTAATAATTATATTTCTAATGATTAATTACAATAATTGAAAAAATTAAATGACGAAAAATTAAATGATTCGCGTTTAAAGATAATATCAATTATTTATTTTACTTCTTGCTTTTGAGAACGATACAAAATATAATTATGTATAAAATTATAAAAGAATGACTTTTTTCGTAATTTAAGAATGTCTGTGTTAGAATTATACTTATAATAATTATTTAGTAGCAATTGGAAAAATTAAATGAGTTAAACTTAATCGTAACAATTGTAATAATTTTATCATAATTAAAATCCTATTATGTTAGCTCTTTCTCCCGTTCAAAATCAGATTAGGTTTGAACAGAGCTTGTCAAAACTCACGAAGATATCTCCAGCGCTCATATATACGTTGGCCGTTGGTCGACGAGTGGTTTCTAGATCCATTTTACTGAATATTTGAAATTGCCACTCGGTGGTCTTTCTAAGAGCGTAGGAACTATCACGATGCGTTGAATTTCAACGGCTAACGAGCCCCGCTGCGATCACATAATCATGCCCAGAAAAGCGGAAAATCATGCCGCGACAAAAGGAACTTTGGAAACCTGGTAGAAAGCATAACGGACTGCTGCGCGGTTATGGGGATCAGAGGATAAAGTTCAATCGCCTCATACTATCCTTCGAAACTCATCGTCTATCTTGTTTCCTTTCCCTCAGCTAATTAACTTCATTAATATTAACAATTACGTGAGCGTCATCTATCTAACGAGTCTAGCTGAGTTTATTGTCGGATTAATCGAGTGTGTATCGATTTCGTTTGAGCGCGATCACATCGCGGATGTGTTTGACGTTTCTCATCACGGAATTAGATGTGCGGTCTCATCTTCTCTCGCCTCTTTACGAACCGCCGTACAGCAGATGGTCTCCCTCTACCTACGCGCGACCTTATTCCTGACATAGAGCCAGAGAAGGAAGGACGCGCCTCTCCGCGAGGAGAGACGCCAGAACGCTGACACACTGACTCGCTACCCCACATACCCTTTTGCCTTTTCGACGTGTGCTCGCACGAAACCGCGCGAGTGGGGAAGATGAGAAGAGGGAGATAGTCGAAGAGGAGGTATTTGCCGGTGCTCTCCTCTCCAGACGAGAATCCAAGGAACATATAAAAAAGATCAATAAAAAAATCAAAATGACTGATTCTTAACATCAATAAGCAGTCAAAAAAAAATCATCAATTTGACTTTTATGACGTCAAAATAAGTCATTTGAACTTTCTCTTGACTTGGTGTGTTCTTTAAAGAAACCGCCGACGTTCGTCACGTTTCGTGAATGTCGAAGAAAAATTTTTGGCGCGAAGCGTATTTGCTCCGAAAAAATTAACCTCGAACAGAAATTTCGGGTGACAAAATTAAATAATAATGAAATAACGCAAATTTCATAGCCAAGAAAATATAATCCTTGATAGAATCCAACAAAAACCTAATTGTTTAATAGACACTATAACACAGATCTCCAAGGAATGTCTTAAAGCTCTCCAAAGGACGTCTCTACACCCTAAGGGTGTCCTCAGATAAAATGTGCTGTGTATGAGAAATTTTTTCATTGCGATAGAAAAAAGGAAATATAAGACACATTGATTCCTGAAAAAAGATATACCAACAACAATATTTTAATTGAAAATGATCTTGTTGATTTACAACGGTATTAATGAAACAAATAAAAAAGTTTTATGAAAACAAGAGCATAACATATTTGCTTCATTAGTAATGAATAAACACATTTTTTAATTAAAACAATGCTGTTGGTATAACATTATTTTTTTTAGTACCGGTATAAATAAATACCTATTGCATTTATACCTACTGCCTTATATTTTCTTTCTCTTATCATAATGAAAAAAATTCCAGCAACATACCTGACAGCACAGACCTTCAGGAGGAGACATCCTTAGAACGTCCAGAGGACGTCCGTATATCCTTTAAACATCCTAAAAATATCCTCAGGATATATCCCGAATAAAGTATATTAGGAATCAAGTGGAAAAATAGGAATATATTACAGCCAATTTTTAGGTGATTACGATTAAATAACTATAAGCACTGTCTCATCTGCCATCGTGTATCCTTTTTACTTTCACCGTCAGAAAAGGGCGCAGCAAACGTTGTGTCCAACGAAACGTATGCATATCGCACCACAGTTTAGACAGTCGTATCACTGATCACATATCAATTAGCACATATCAAATAACCACAAACCTCTTTTCCTCTTCGTGGTTCAGTGGGAAGCTCGATATAATCCTATTGGCACACACACTTGGCACTTGTGACTTCTTGCTGCCGCGTATCCTCCCTTATAGAGGCTTCTCTTCTTCGTTGGCGGCTCTCCCACCTTGGGACTGGCCGAAACTCTCGAGAGGGAAAAATCTTCTTTTTGTCTTTTTTTTTTTTACGCGGTTAGAGCGTCGGAGAAAAGATATTGTCGGTATTCAGTATAGATTATCAGATACTCGATTCGGTCGAAAGACACCGGTGACTTGGGCGAGTGCGTTAGTTGTGAGCACACCTGAAACGACCTGCGGCCTATATACTCTCCCCTCTCGAAGTCGTCGGCTTTCACCAAAAACCACCTCGGCTGCTCCAACGTGCTCGTCGCCTAATGGAAAAATCGAAATTCTACGTATCATCTATCCCGCCTCCTCGATTCTTTTTATAAAAAAAAAAGAAACCGGTCGACTCTTTAATCCGTCTCGTTTTGACACGAACAAATAGTTGGAAAACCCTTTACGTGCGTCACTCGCTTTCTTTTTTGTTAAGCATCACCGCATCGGACGGAGTTGCAACACAGCCGAGGCTGAATCATAAGCTTGGAGTTCGGTACGACCCATTCTATCTCGGTTGCATCGGCGCGACGGCGGAAGTCGAGCGCAAGCCGGATGCCAGCGAAAGTTCTCAGTTGCCCACGTTCAGGGCCACGGCAGCGGTCGACCTCAGGAATGTTCTTTTGTTGTACTTGCACTTTACTGACATTATTATTGTAATACTTATTAGAATATTGATGCATACACAGTTTTGTAACATTAATTACCGTGATTTAATTTTGCACGAGAAGAAAAATAAAATATGTATGTTGATGAGTTACATTGAGTATGTTATTCATAAAAAAACTTCTATAATGTTTCTCTTTGCTTGCATGAATGATAGGTTATTGAATAAATTAAAATTTTGGAACGTTGCTATTAATCCTTTGTTACATATTGCTTATTTGCCAACACAACAACATAATTAAAAAATTGTCATTTTTTGTTTAGTTGTTTATAAAAATAGAACAGTCTTTTGCCGTCCTTAACTCTAATAAATCGACATAACTGAGTTGCTAAAACTTACTATAAGAAAGAGCAGTTGTGTCAATATTGCATCATCGCATTTTGTTAATTATTTTGATTCAACAGTGTTTTATCTCGGTTACTTCTGAGCAGTTGTATTGAAAGACCTTATTTCGTTTTCGCACAGAACGTCATATCTTCCAGTTTCTACTTTTTATCAATTTTGGAAGTATTATTTAGCGTTTTATACTGAAGTTTTATAAACTAAACCATTTTATAACTGTAAACATATTTTATGTCATATTATTTGAGCTCATACATAAAGATATCTTTAGTTTTTATACTTTTATATACAGTAAGTTCAATAAGTGCAATTCATTTTCTTCTTATTTTATTTGAACTAAGAATTTATTTTTCATAATTCTTGTATTATTCAAGCTCTTTCATAAAAACAATTCAATTTATACAATACTTTTACAGTTATATTATTTTTATGCGTATACTACTGTATGAACTACTTTACTTTTATATTTTTTTATTATTCAATAATAAAGTGCAATTTATTTTTCATATAAATATATTATGATACAATTTTTTGCAATGATTTATTTTAATATTTTTTTTACATCCTTTCATTGTGTGTTTCATTCAAAATATTTTTTTTTCCTATTTTTTTCTGCAATGTTAAAAATCTACAATAATAATAAAATCTCAAATAATACAATAAAATAATTAATAATTAAACTTGTTTTTTATAACATTATATTACTAAATAATTTTTAATTGAACAGAATTTTGCAGCAAAAGTGTTATAAATCAAAGAAAATTGTTTTAAATGTTTGTTTTTATAAATGATAAGAATTTAATATTCTGAATAATGAATTAATAATACTTTTATTCCTGTACAATCAGTCATAAATAAATTCGTATTTAAAAATGACATTTACAAAATTTTAATGATTAAAAATATTTAAACTTATTTTTTTAAAAACTTGATTTTTTTAATTATGTCGTTGTTCCGGCAAATAAGATTCGTCTATTGTCTTCACAATTTTTCTACGTTTTCACGTATTTCAATTGATTTATGTAACATATTTGATACCTAAAAAAAATCTCTTTAAAAAAAAATACGCCAAGTGCATGAGAGAGAGAGAGAGAGAGAGAGAGAGAGAGAGAGAGAGAGAGAGAGAGAGAGAGAGTATCGAATAGATACTCTCTCTCTCATATCATATTCCTTCATCTAGGTCTTTATCCAAAAGCTTTAGAGATCTATGCTTTAATATTCTAAAATCCTTTAACAATCCTTGCTACTTACTTCAATTGCTATGGAAATGAAATCAAGATTGAGATATCATAAAGAAGTTCAACAAATTCTTCCTTAAAGTAACTATGAAATTTAGAGCAAGAGTTAACTTAAGGTAAAGTTTCAAACTGATTCTTATCCTTCGGCGTAGGATTAAAGAACAGAGTTTAGGAGATTTCATCTCGCATAAAGATGGAAAAGGATTCGAGGGCAACGACGGGATCCGAGAAATATTTCCGAGAGTCGCATACCGGAAGAAAAGTAACACTCGCCGATAACGTTCGTCGTGGAGATACCTAGGTGAAGGTCAACAGGTATTATTAAGTGTTTAGTTTCTTCTCTCGATCATCCGTAGCTGCAACTCGCTCATACGTATACAGGGAAGAATTACGTGTGTAACGGCTGTTGTAATAGTAAGTTAAGCACAGCTATGCGAATCCTGATTATTCGGGTCAAGGAAACTCTCCAATTTACTCGTCACTGAAAGCGGAGAAGCATCGTCTTCAATAATAACAAGATGATATCTAAATATACTATATACATTTACCAATACTGATCAATATGATTAGCATAATCCGATATTATATGTAAAATTTAACGTTATTGTCAGTAAGTCAAGAAGACGATATATAGTTTTTTTTTATGTATGTATTGAGTGACAGAACTCATTACCATTTTCTTCGACGAATCCACGTGATTTTTTGTTAAAAAAATTCATGAATTAACAATTATGAATGGAATATCGTGTATTCCTTGTGGATTTTCTCACAGCAATAATTATGCTAATTAATATATTGGCATACGATGTTATTGGCCAAACAATGAGCTAATGTATGTTAATTGAAATCCTTATAGGCATCGCCAGGTGGGACAATGCATCGCAAGTTTTATGAAACGAATCATTGACATTCCACCCACCCTTGTTCTCTTTTCCTAATACATCTCTCTCTCTCTCTCTCTCTCTCCCCCCTCCCCCCCTCTCTCTATCTCTTTCTTTTTCTTGTTCCGTCTCCTCAAGCAGATCCAATTCCGGAAGAAAGCTGCGCGAACAAATTCCGCGTCGGCCGGAATGGTGAAATTGCGCAATTTTTCCTCGCGCTCTGACGTCAGCGACCATTCAGGAGAGCTCCGCGCGGCTTTCACACGGATCTTGCTTTGTTGTCTAGATACCTACATAAGTAGGGACTCATTGCAAGAGCTTGACCAAAGAAAGGAAAGATCACGGTAACAAATAAATTTCATCCTGTTTACCTTTTACATCGGGTAACTCATGTCTTCTCAACTGAAAAATTACTTCAGCGTTTATTTCAATGTCGAGGCCTCATTGCGAATTTAGCATTGAAGATTAAAGAGTTCTTTTCGAAGAATGAGTATAAAAAGTCAAATAAATAATAGAAAGTAGAATAGAATTTCATGCCGAGTCTCGTTGTAAATTCAAAGAAAATATGAGGCCACTTATTAACGTCCTAATTCCAAATTTTGAGAAATGATAAAGTCTCTTATCAAATTGTTAGAAATGTATTTTGTTAAATTAATTTCTAATTTTTAATAGATAAATATTTAATATTTCTTTAACTAAAAACCAATGTTTCTAGAACACTCTGTACATTCTTTTACGGTAACTGATATCAAGGCAAAATGGCACAAGCTTTTGTCAGCCGGAAAAAAGAGCGACAAAATTGCGGTTGTTAACTGCAGACCTCGGGAATAGAAATGGGCCAAGCCCGAAAATCAATAAACTGCAACTAAAAGAACAACCCGTATGGGAAGTTGAACATATGCGGCACCAATATTGGACATCAATTAATGAACAAATTTACCGAAGTTTTTATTTATAAATATCATATCTTTACACTATATTTTTTAATGTACACCGCATTTGGAGCTTAAAATATGTAATTAAAAGCAATCATATCATAAACAATGCTGGCAATGTCGTAAATTTATCGACCAAGAAAAAGTATTAGCCCGATAATTGCTCCGTGTCGAAAGTAATTCCTTGAAACATTTCGATCGGCTTATACGTTAGATAGAGTCTGATATCTCGTAAACCAATACTGAAACGCATGCCAGAGATATATCCTGTCTAGCATCGAAATGGCCGTACTTTATCAAAGTATTTTACATTTATTTTGGTCACGGTGCTCCCACCGATCAAGCTTAAGTGGATACGTCAACTTCCAATGCAAATCTAACATTACCGCGTGAATGTCATTACCCGTCGTAGCCGATGCGTGACGGCTGCCCATCGCGGGTGTACGACTTCGTGGGGTACGGTTTTTTTTTTTTTTTTTTTTTTTTTTTTGCAAAACGGTAACGATGGATATCGCACGTTCGGAGGACTTTCTCCCGAGCTGTGCGCGCGCGCGCGCGAATGGTATGTATGTACGAAGATCCGGTATTCTTGGCATACAACGTACCAGTCTGGAACAGTTACCGTAGCCTCGGGAGAGCAATTAGACTCTTGTGATTAAAGCTCTAATCTCTCTGATATCCCGGCTGAAACTCGTCTTCGGATTACTGCGGAACGCAAAACGGATACGCGGACTTACGAGACGTACGCGCGGCCGATGCACATTGCGCCCGAATTGTATTCCGTCTCTACGTCTTTCTCATCTCTCTTGTCCGAGGAATGTATTTATATCCGTATCGAACAATACGTTACATGTGCATACATGCGGCAGAATGCGAGCGAAAAATCTCCGATCCTTTCCGCGGACGAAGAAGCTTACGATTTTTGCAATTCTCTTCCTTCTTTGCAATAAAGTTGACGAGTACGTATTGAGAAAAATTTCTGATTCAAAATAAACGAAAAAAAGAAAATTCTGATCGTATCTATCAGAATTCTGATTATCTCAATTCTATCTCTAGAATTATAATATAATTGATGCAATCAGAAAATTCTGATTTGTCCATTTTTAATCACAATTCCAATTAATACAACCCGACTCTTTTTTCAATTAGGCGCTTATTATCTGTTATATTCATAACATTAAACTGTACTTGATTTGAGTTACATTTAATTATTTTTATGTTACGTTATGTCACTATTGCTTCTATTTGTGTCGTTAATTGAACTAAAATAACACTGAGAGAAATGAGTTTGTTGTAAAAGCAAAAAAAGGAATAGCAAAATGTGATGGTTTGATAGGAAAACGGATCAACCAGTTACTATTGCGAATAATCTCTTATTATTCGTTAATGTAACAAATAATACGCGATTTACGATACAAATTAAAATAATTAGTATTGCTAGCAAATAAAAGTCAATAAAACAATAGATTAGTTTTTAAACATAAATTACTTCTATTATTAATAATTAGTTAAATAAAAATAGATTAGCATCACAACAGTATAATTTGTTGTCATATATATCCACAAATTGTTAAAGATACTGTGGCTTGTTAAATTAAGAAAATCCTTTCTCCCAGTGAATGGAGTTGAATAATTAAATTCAAGAAATGTATTAAATTTAATTCAAGAAATATAAATATTAACGTACGCATTTAATAAATAAGAAACTAAATTTCAAAATATAAAATATTTTACTGAAACTAAATTTGATTCAAGCTTAGTTTCTCGTTTACTAAATGCATAATATAAATATCATTTATTTTGAAATTAAGCAATTCAACTACAGAAATGTATTGAAATGTAATGAACGCGTGAGTAGATTGACACTTTTCGAGGCGCCAGGAGTAGATACGCGCAGGTATGCAGCCGCAGGTTTGACCGATTTCTTATCCGGTAGCATCCAAACATAGGTATTCGACGACGCATCGAAAGGATAGACCACGTCGATTTCGATCGCATTACGTGTCCGGCTAAGTCGAACGGAAGATTTAGTCGTGACACACTTTCGGATCACGAGACTGTGGGGCACTTCGCGTACCGCACCCACGAGATTAACATTATAAATTGTCGGATGCATCAATGTGACGAGATAAAATCGGTGACGCAAATAATCGCAATTCGCGGCGGATAATAAGCACTTGGATTAATCATGATACGTTCAGTATTCTACAAAAAATAGATTAACCCACATATTGATATGAATGATCACGTGGACCATCTAGAAATCGCGACTAAAAAAGTGGTACACTCTGAGTTTCTCGATGCGAATGTCTCAAGGTCGCGATGACTATGATAGAGACAGAGACTAATTAATACAAATTGAAAGTCGTAGCTTGTGCGCGAATCTATGGAAATCTCGTAAAGTGTTTTGCATATAAAAGTATTCAATCTTGGGATCTCGTATGAAACAAAATGAAACGTGGGCATTGACAAATAAATATTTATTGATCCTTCAATGCCACATGTCACGTTTGCAACACACTGGGTACTGTATAAAAGTACCGTTTAAGAGAGAACGTACTATAACGAATTATTAAAACGCCAAATTAAGTAATATAACAAGCAAATCTTTTACGTACATCTAAATTCTTTTATAAATTTTTTTTCCTTCTTTATTATTATTATAATTTCATTATTACTTATTTGCTTTTTATTTTTCTTTTTCGTATTTTCTCTGGGTCTCTCTCTCTCTCTCTATTTTTCTTGTATTATTCATTTTTTATTTTATTTCCTTACATTCATTATTTTTTCGTTATATCGCATTTCTTGCCTAAACATTCTTAGAGAGTTTGCCCTAAAATGTGAATAAACGCTGTGTCTATCTATCTTTATCAATAAAAAAGTTGGCATACAAAGCAAAAGAAAATTCGGATATACCATATCGACAATGAGAGTAGCACCGAAGGATTAATTAAAGAAATTGCCTGATGTAAATCAATTCGAAAGGTAAGTGGTTTATCCGGTATCTCGCACGATATCGTATGCTAATAAAAATCGATAAACATCTTCCGTATGAGAAAGGTACACGCGAACGTTTTGGTTGATTCTCCGTGTAGCGAGACGAGCAGAGAGATCGTTGGAAGTAGGTACACACATCGTTCCGGTGCATCTGGGCGATTATCCGCGCACGAGAGAAGATCTCTCGATGATTCCCCGAAGACAATCGCTTCGTGGGCGTTTATTACAGGCATCGCGGAGCGTGCCGATTCGGTGTGTCTACCTATACGCGCCTGTAATTTTGGGTCACTGAATCGCTGACTTTCTTCCGTCGTTTCACCGCCCGGGCACAACGCGAGGGAACAGGAACACGCGGCGTAGAGTGCATTTGCCAAGCCTTGACGAAAAGAGCCGGCCGGTAATTACGGTGAGTGCGGGATAAATCTTCGTCGTATTCCCCGAGTGACGTTCGCTCAAGAAGCGTTACGAGTGCGATTATCACGGCAAGACGCGTGCACCCAACGCAGTTTTTACTCATAGATCGTAGAATAAGAACTCGGCGGTTTTACCGGGTAGGCAAAGTTTAATCAAATAGAACAATAGTGCACGAACTGTGCAATTTCTTAAAATCGCGTAAAAGTTATTGAGAACCGTTTTTAAGGAATTCTGGTATTTCATTTTACGCTTGCGGACAGATAATTTCTACTGGCTATCTCCAATATTGTTTCAAATATACTCGTAGAATGAATTAGTTCCATGGAAGCATATCTGTATGCCATTAACCGAAATTAAAAATTTATTTGTTTGCATCAAATTTAATTTCAGTTCTTTCGCTTTTAAATATGTATTAATGTACTATTTATTTTAATTTATTAACTGTATTAAATATATTAAAATATTTAAAAACTCTTATTCTTTTATGTATACTTAATTAACGGCTAATTTTTTTAAATTATTCTTATATTATATCCTTTATTTATACTGATAAAAAAATGTAATATTTCATGTCTAATTTCTATCTAAGAAAAGGAATTACGAGCGTAAAAAGTTTGCACATACTGGTATAAAATACAAGATTCTCACAACACTCCGAGTACTACAGAAAGATTCCGGGAAGCACGTTTCTACGTTCTGCAATAAACTTTAAGGAAAAAAGGTAAAAGAGAGAGAAAAGAAAGAGAGGCAAGATACACTAAGATTTTCGTAGGTTCGGGCACAAGTTGCAGAAAAGTTTGTAATTTGTTTTTAAGAGCGTTTCTATCAGTCTTGTCTCGATCTCCTGTAAAAATGTTCGTTCTCCTCCATTAATAGAAACAGCGAAGAAATGCTAATAAGACTCTGTCAACAGTCACTAATTTTTAACTTCTAATATTCATGGTTCGAAGGAGGATCGTGGATTTCTAGGGCGATCCATAGATTCGGGATCTTAGTGTGTCAGTGTGTCTATATGCTAATCGTCCGGCGATGAGAAGCTTAACGTTGTAATATGGCTTAACGTGCGCACATGCATGCTACCATACGCGTCTAACTCACGCATATGTACGTAAATTCGTAATCGTATGTAAATTGTGATATACATCAAATCCCTTGATACATGATCGTACGTCGCGTTAAGCTCTTCTTCGCGCGACGGTAGAAAGTAGTCTCATAACCCCAGTATTCACGTCTCTGTGTTGCGTACGCTTCGCAGTAACGTGCAATCGCGAAATGATCGCGAAAGTAGAAAGAGACTCGGCAAAAATTTGCCTTCCAGCGTCAGCTGTCGAGCGTTGTCGTGTCGAAAAATTACATCCAATTAGCTACGTCCTAGCAGTTGTCAAAAAAGCGGTTCATAAATATGGAAACATGGTAATCTTGAAAGCATTTATCATGACGTTCCGTCAGTCATTTTACCACCCTGGAACATCATAAAAATTTAATCTTGCCCCAAATCGTATTCGCGATACGTATTATAACCGAAAAACACACATAGACATCGTCTCGGTCGGTCATAAAATAAACCGGCTTTACTTGAACATTTTATAGCGCAATAATACGAAAAAAATACACTGAAAGAAGTGGACGTCGTCTCGTAAAATAGTATATAAGCGCGAGACTCGCGAGAACAGCTGCTCTCTTTCGTTTCGGTTTAAACTACTTTTCACTAAAATTAGCCATCCCCGCGGAATGGTACCATTTCACGCAGCATTCACGCGGTAATATGACTAAGGACCGGATGCGCTAGTATCGCTCTAGCGCCGTTTAACTAAATTTTCTCCATCTCTCTGCGACACGCTACATGTAGGTCTGTAATTTAAAAAGGGATAGCGAGCCCCTAACCCAGGATTAGTGAACCCAAACCGTAGCTCAGTCCACGAATCCACAGCGCAGGATGGTATTTAGCAAAGTAGGTATCTATGTCTGCCTGGCGCATGCATCTCACGGCTCGCCGGTGAAATGTTAGAAGCACTCTTATCACGCCGTGAATTGTAATTCTCGCAGGTTGCACAATACCGCCGCGTTTCGTCGTGTCATCCCGTTAATCCGTATTAATCGAAAACCCCTTTCTTTTCGCAATGACTCGAGGAATCCGATTTCATTTTAAAGTAACAAAAAGCGTGGTACACGATCAATATTCATCGATTTCTCCTTTTTCTTATAGCAACTTCTGAATGATTTCAAATGAACTTAATTGGTTTCTATTCGTATCGATGTAGACGAAGGATCTCCCAAGGAACACACCAAGTCAAGAGAAAGTCAAACTGACTTTATTTTAACGTTATAAAAATCAAAATGATGATTTTTTTGTTACAAAATTTGATTGTTCATTCACGTTAAGAATTAAAATAAAATTATTTCGATTTTTTTATTGACTTTTATGCGTTTCTTGGGACACAGAAAAATGTAAGTAATAAGCCAATCGTAATAAATCGGCCAATCATCGTAGAGACCGTAAGACAATACAACATAAGCAGCAGCAAATCAAAAATGTTCATTAATCATTAATAAATTAAATTATGTACATGTTCTTAAGGTGCTTAGATTAGCATCAAATTATTAATATCTTTCTAAAATGCTAGCACTAAAAATTGCTCATCAATTTAATAAATTTTTGATATTATTACTCTAGCTGTTTTAAGATCGAACAAATTTTCAATATGTAGTATGGATATGTATATACTGAGACAAAAAAGTAACTTCATTAAATGCGTTTAGTTCGTAGTGGTTATTTAGTTCAAGTATTTTATATTTATAGGTTAAATATGTGCGAATCATGTTAATAAAAACATGTTATTTATTTAAATTAATAAATATTGCACAACCCATGACCGCTGCATTTAGTTTAATCAACCAACATTTTATTAAATCTGCAACTTTTTTCCTCAGTGTATTTCACTAAGGACTGTAAATTCACTATAAAATATTTAAACTCTAAGGTCCGTTTTAACCGAAAATAAGTTTATTTCTCTTAATTGAAAAAATATTGATTTGCTTACAGCTTAATGCTTTTCTTGTGTGTTGTAGCCTTTAGCCTATAGAAAGTAGATGCAACAATATATAGCCCGAAACCAAAAATTCTCAGAAAAAAGTTAATCATCATAGACAATTCATTCAATCCTCAAACTACACAAACAAGTTTGTGTGGACTAAAAACTGTCTACTTTCTCTCAAAGGAACGCGTTGGGTTATTCACCGACGGTTATAAATGTAAAAACAATTCAGTGCCCGATTATCATTCCGGATTACATTGACGTCACTAAAAAGCGCTCCATTTTCACTTTTCTAATATTGGTGTGATGACGACGTCGTTAAGCCAGTCGACACGCTCACTTTCACCACCCACGCGTCAATTTTCTGTACTTGTTGGTCACCTACCGTCACGCATTTGCGTGACAATGATTCACCGTCACAACCCCGTTCTTGCTCGATGAATATTTCGTTTAGCATTCCTGTATCATCCGCGTTTCCCGTTTGCCATAAAGATCAACACTAAAAAAAAAACAAAAAAATTTAAATCCAGGTCATGTCGTTTCTCATCAAAAATTATTGCGAGACAAAGTTAATCCTTTTATGGACTGTCCCATTCTTTCGGAGGCTTAATTAGCAAAAGACCCTTCATTTCTTGCTTCTTTTTAATTCAAAAGATCATACCGTAATTCTATCCGAATATTCATCACGAGGAAATCGTGTATGTTAAGCACCTCGTTTACCAAAGTAAAATACATGACACGTTGTGATACTTTCGGTATATATTTTTAATCCAAGCATGAACGAGTGAAAGGAAAGATAATTCATTGTTATTTTCATATCGTCTTTCGCATGACAATATCTATAAGCAGAGCTTCGCTTACTTTCACTTTTCACTTTTATCGCTTTGCCTCTTGCACGTCGACGACACGCGACCGCCGGATGTCCGGATATAGAATGACGTCAATGAAAGTTATAGTTATGAAATTATTTCTCGAAAGTCCCGCGACGCAGGCCTCTGGTAATCGGAATTTACGTCACGCAACTATGAATTAATACAATCGATAAGCTATGCAACGTTCTTGCTCTTAGGACATCGCTTGGCGCTGATATTCCGTGACAAAAATGTGTGAATGTGCGGATAACGTTTAATAAATCTTCTATTCGCAATTTTCGTTGCAAAGCCCGGAGTGAGTCTCTGATGAAATTGCTGCTGGCATCTTCTTCGTGTTCGAAATGCTTGCCAGTCGACAATTATGTTACTTTTCTCCCAAGATCAAGAAGCGCCGCGTCGCTTTTTTTTTCCTCGAGCAGATCGAATCTCTCCGACAACGGGCTCTCGACTACGCCCCTGAACTCACTTTCACCGGCTGCATCTAACACATCCGGAATGGTCGAGATTGTACAGGTAAATAGGATAACAGAGGCGATACGCTTCTTCTTCTTCTTCGACGCCTTTCATTGAGGAACACATTAAGTGGAGCTCGCTCCTTTATAAGAAGAAATACCCGAGAACGAATGGAGATTGCGTCGGGATTATTAAATTCTTCTGCCTTTTCAGTCGCGTTATACTTACCGCTCTTCAGATTACGGTGCAAAGGAATAGTTGCCAAGCAGTCATTTTGTGCCGTCATCTTATTACAGAGCAGCGCTAGATGAGGAAGTGGACTATTAATCTTGCCGTTGTCGTTTATGTCACGAATAATCGAATGCAGTCGCGTTTTACGTATCACACTGTGACTTCTTGTCAAATGAAGATCAACACTATAATATTAATAATATTCTGCTAATAATATTCTGCAATTTTAGTTCAGTGTCACAAGTATACGTCAATTTAATGAAATCGCATAATAAAAGGGAATATGTCAAACATAATTACTTATATCCATATACATTTCTGCATCTCACAATCTCTGTAGGTTTAATTTTCTCCTTTTTCCGCAGATTTTAAGAAAGATTCTCCACCGAGGATGTCTCTATTCGCATTACCGAGTTTACAACACAGCGAAACTTACGGCGATAATTATATTCTTCCCGTGACGGCGGATAAACTCTTAGCATTACGCTGTTACGACTGCCATTATACTACAATGATTACCGGCATTTTCTCCCCGGTCATTATACGGGAACGAGCTTATGAATCGCCAATATGATGCAAAAATTAAGCGTACTTAAGCGTCCTGCAGCTCTTTTTCTACGCATCGCTTACACATCACCATTACAATCTCCAAAGAAATGTGTCGTTTGAAACATGAAACGCTCGGGCGGTTCTTCTCTTTGAAAATGTTAATTATAGAGAAAACGTTACATTACAGAGAAAAATGTTAACATTACAACGAAAGTGTTGCGAAAAAGCTAAATTATTTTATAGAAGTTAAATTGTTTGGAAAATAAATTTTCTAAATTTGTCTCCCATACATAATAATTTTTCTTCCAAACATAATTTGTTTCTTGCCTTATCGCGCATCTCTTCCTCTTTTTCTTACAAAATTTAATCTCTTAAGGAAAAAAGACACATTTCTTTATTATAGGTGTTCGTCGGCGTCTGAAGAAATTACACGATATTATCGCTTATTTCATCTTATAATCTGCAGCTCTTGCGATCTGCAGTTACTTAATTTTTGTGCCATTTCATTTCTCTCGATTGGCCTTTCAATTGCTGTACGTGTCGCAACAAACCCTTTCTTTTTACACTCTTACTATAAGTTCCGTAATGCGATCGAAGCAGTACATTCACCAACAATGGCATTGCAGTTGGCTTTTCTCGCAATGGAATTCGAGCCGCGTCGGTACTGCGGGGAGAATCGCATCTAGCACTCCCACAGCTTTTGCGAAGTGCATCCTGAATCGATTGACGCTCACCCCGACGTTCGCAAACAGAATATCACTCACTGGCGGTTAGATTCGTTTCATTCTATGTATATATCTATCAATTTGAACGATCCATAATCGCTCTCTCGCAAATTCCCATCTGGCACATTAGCGCGTTATACCTAATACATGCTCGTAGTAATTGTACCTTTTATCATTTTGCCTTTTACATTCAATTGAACAGCAGATTTATAACAAGAATTAATGAATACTTTATTATATGATTAATTATTGTATCACTATATAATTCATCTTCGTCAACTTTTATCTCATATTATTACACTGTATTATCAAGGCAATCGTGTGCAAATTAATTTATTTTAAAACTACACACACAGTTTTCCAAGGAGAAAGCTATATTTTGCAATAAACGATCGATTAACACAAATTAGACAAAATCGACGAATCGAAAGCTACAAGTCAAAAAGTACATTAATTCATGTCATCAAACTTTCTTCAAGAGACAAACAGTAGAGATAGGTGGTATCTCGTATGGCGGTAGCTAATTACCAGCACATTGTTGCCGTTGGTACATCGTCTAGATCATGGTGACTTGCGAAATCTGAATCAGCCCGACCAGCACGAAGAGGACGCTCTGATTCCTCAAGCAATCAGAACATAGCGATATCGGCGGCGTTCTCTGGCCCTGAACGAGTTACAATCGGGAGTCCGAAACCTGTCGGCCAACAGTCGACTGTAATTTTCCGAGGTGAACTAACGGACGCATCAAATCGGACATCGAGACGATATCTCGCGATCGACGTGAGAGGGTTACGCGAGATAATCGGTGAAACTCGCCGGCCTCCAGTCCCTCGACAATTGACGATAATGCGCCAAGAGAGCCGAGGATACCTTTACGACTCTCTCAGGTACCAATTCCTTCAAGTATATTCGTCCGTATATTCGCAGGGATATTTTACTACCGGTCGCCCGCGGATTATCGAGCTGGCGCGAGCGAATGGTGCACGCTTCGTACACACAGTTTATGGATCGTGGCCCATACTCGGATGCACGGCAGATACTCGGCCAATGGAACGTTCCGAATAATACTTTTAGTTGTACGTTGGCCGATTAAACAAAAATCAGGACGAGACCGTTTTTAGCGGGCCGATAACGATGGGATATCAAATTTCTTCAAGTGGTACATCGCCATCCGCGTGGCGAGTCGGCCAAACTAAATTAGGAGATATCGGTTTGATCCATTTTCCAAAAACAATAGTCGAGATATATCTATTTCAGCTCATAGATTAACTTATTGGATCCCAAATTTATTTCTGTGTCAACTAGATGAGATCCTAATTTTATAAATAAGAGCAAATGAAGATATCGAAAATACAAAAGTATCGGACAATAAAAGAACAGATAGATATAAAAATATTATATGAAATTTTAGAATATAATATTAAAATTTATGTAATATATAAACAAAATATTTTCCTATATGGTAAAGCTGAACTTTAATTTATTCATAAATTTTTCTAGACGATATATAAATTAACCCAAAGTATAAAGCGTGAATTAATTACATACGACACGATGAGAGGTTATATCTTGAACTTATCCCACTGCTATACTAATGAATCAATTTACTTTTACATAAAATGTTTATTCGTAAAACATCCATTCTGTATTAAATGTATTGTCTTCTTGTTTCGAAGATAAATATCTTTAATTAACGAATCATGTTTAGCCGTAAATATGAAACCCAGATAGCTCAAAAAGTCCAAAAAGAATTTTTTTTCTTCTCGATTCACGAAATGAATTCGTTTCGTCCTATTTCTGTTCTAAAAGTGTTTTTGAGAGTCGCAAAAGATTTCACTTTTGTTACCAATTGTAAGCTCTTTTTCGGATTTAAACGGTAAATTTTTTCTGCTTTTCTATTTTCTAATTTTTTATAAGACTAAATCATACTTTGGTTTTCATACAAATTAAATATTACTTTTATTACTTTTAGATAACGTATATACAAATATGCATATAAATATATATTTGTATATATTTTTTAATTCTTTTAAAGTTTATTCGAACACACAGACTAATTCATAAAGAATTCAAGAAGATGAATTCTTTTCTAGTTCAAATCAGGATCAGTTGTGCTAACTAGGTTGTGCTATATAACCGACGCTCGTCTTTAGGATTTCATCCACTCTAAAGAGACGAAGAGCATAGGGAATCACAATCGGTATATCCGATCGAGAGCCCCGCTCTCGGTTCTCGCGTGAACGCACGAGCGGCACGAGGAGAAAGTTTCTCGAAGCCAGGAAGTGAAGTAGGCCACGACTTTGACCGTTCGCAAGGTCCATACTCCCGTGGCACGCCACTTTGTAGTGTCTCGTTCCTTCTCCGGCCTACACACTGAGTATGTGTACGTGCGTTTCGAACGTGTACGCGCGGGTACGTACGTCGCCGCGATCATCCGGCGGTATGGTATGCGGACAGACTTCCACCGTCTCGATATTCTTCGCAGGGTGGCCCAGAAAAGGTGGAAATCAGTAGCAGGAGCGTATTCTTTGACGAACGTCCAGCCGACTTTCCCTTGGCGGAAATTTCAACCGAGCCTCGATTACAGAGCGGCTCCTCATTGTAAACCTCGCGCCTCTTGCGTGTAAATAAGCTCGAACATTTTTATTTTATCCCAAAAAGTTTCCACTTAACTTGAACTCTAGGGACTCTATCTTATAATGAATACTTCACTTCCGTTAATTCCGACTTAATAGCGTTATCAATAAAATGGTGATAAACATTAATCTGAGTATTTGGGTATCTAAATCGAAAATTATAAGAGCGACATTCGCCACTTTTGCAGTCGCAAACGCTCGCTCGTGTAATCGAAAGAAATATTTTCAAATATCTCGGATTATATAGGAGAATTTATGCCTCGGTGCGGGAGTGATAATGTATTCTATTACGATTTTAATTGAAACAAATTGGAGCCGCGGTCATGAGCCGGGGCAAGCGCTGCCATTGAATTTGTGTGATAAACGGAGCCCTTTTATCGAAATTATTTATTATAGCACTGCGCCACAGCGATGAGTCGCATAAATAACGCGTCTGTGTAATCGAGAGAAGGCATTTCGTTAGTTGCTTTAATATCTTGCTCAAAACGTTAATATTCTTTTGCGTCACGCTTTACAATTTTTTTGTTTAATTTTTAATGTCTCCCAAAAAAATCTAACTTAATAAACAATAATAAAATGACAATAATATGATGATAAACCGTTTTAAGAGCTTAATTAATGGGTGATTAAACAAATTTCTATTCTAATTAAAAATTAATTCTTTTCATATCAACTATGTCGAAATAGAATATTATAAACACAAATGCTACAAATATTAGATTGTTTAATCGTTGCACATCATTTATCATTTAATCATAACTCACATAATTACTCAGAGATTTATAATTATATTTATACAAATTTGAATACTTTGTCATTAAATTTAGAGTTACAATCGATTGTTCATACTGAAAGAAGTACAATTGTACGTTATCTTCTACTGCGTGTGTTCATTTGAAAAGCTGAAGTTTTCCCAACTATTAACTGTTGCCTCATATCGTGTAAGACAAAACGCGACAATTGCTTTAGTCAATGAAATGTGACTTAAACATCTTACGTCAGCGCGTTGATGCGTTTCTATTGTATCAGTTGCGGTTTGAACGTGCAAAAATGAATTGTCCCGAGAGCGAGCTGATCGTAAAATTACTATTTCCAGATACGACGATCAGGCAACGCGTTTACAAGACTGGGTCAAGGTTATTTTTCAACTTGGCAAACGTTCGTAAAGAATTCCTCGGCTCCGCGTCTCCATGTGTTAGCACGTTCATTATACCCGAATTACAATTTACACACTCGTAACATCTTCAAACGACAAAATACCGTTTATCTCTACGTTTTCAAAAAGTGTTCAACGCTAGAACTGTCGATGGTACCATTTTAGCTCCGCTAATCATTTCAATTTGTTTGTATTATAACTGTTATAAAATATTGAAAATATGTAAACACGAATAATTTTAACGATGCAAAAAAAAATTGGCACCTTTGGCAGTTCTAGGAAGACATTATTGACGGTTTTAGTATTAATCTCTTGAATTTATTTTAAAAAAAGCTTCTTTTAACTCTAACAGGTTTCCAAGATTTGTCGCAATTGATAAGTATCACGAGAAATTTTCAAAAAATATCATAGTTTATATGCAACGTAAAGTTTGTACATTATTTGAGAAGTAAAGCAAGATCAGTTAAAGCAATGCGTAATAAGAATTTTCACTTGGGCAGGAAGGACAACTTCCTTGCAGTCTATTGTACATTCTACCATGCCTGCTTCCCCTGCTGGAGATGGTTAATTGCAGGTTGCCTTGCCTGCTTTGTTGCTAGTTTGTTTGGCTGATAAATACCGTGCTATTTTCTCGCCGCCGTGTATTTCGCCGCGTGCAACTAACGTTAAGGAATCATTGTACCGAGTTGTCTCTTCGCTATCTGCGCCTCCATTGAGATCAATCATTCCGCATGCGCTTGTCTCGGGCGACGTCAAACCTGCACGACGAGCTTTAAACTATGCAAGATAACGGTTGCACCGCAACCTGCAAGGGTGGCGAACAAGGGAGCAGGCAACAAAACACACTGGAAGGCTCAATTCCTCACACTCTGTGTCGCGATAAACGTATGACGTCACGATAAGAAAGTCGCGGCCATGATTGTGCAAACAACTTGAAAATATATGTTAAGTAGCCTCCAAACAATGCCCTCATTTGCCGAATTCGACAAAAGTATGTCATATTTTCCTGATAGAAATTTCATGTATTTTTTGGGCAATTAATCAAACAGTTATAGTAGCTCTGTTTAATAACTGACAATGAGAAGTTAAACTACTTAGGATCAAAATCGAAATGTAAACCTGTAATTATTGCTCATAAAAGATGCTCAAAATATAAACATATTTACTGAAATTGACAAAAACAGGCAATAAATGGACTATATAGTATTTTAATTATAATAATAAAAATATACTAGACAATAACTATTATTATTTTTACAGGAAAACTTCTTCAGCCACTGAATAAAACTCTTATCAAGCTCTTATCCATTTCTTATGCAATTTTTTTATAATTAACCCAAGAAACGAACCAAGTTAAAAAAAAGTCAAAATGACTATTTTGACGTTATGAAATATTTGTATACTGGAGGAGAATCCAAAACAGAGTAGTTAACATACATGTTGATAATTTGTACGATTCTGAAAGGCATTTTATCCTATCAATTTATTTAT
The DNA here is from genome assembly GCF_001594115.1 of Trachymyrmex septentrionalis. Classification (NCBI taxonomy): domain Eukaryota; kingdom Metazoa; phylum Arthropoda; class Insecta; order Hymenoptera; family Formicidae; genus Trachymyrmex; species Trachymyrmex septentrionalis. The sequence continues at coordinate 25,137 of NW_017304341.1, read as the reverse complement.
TAGAGTCTGAATTTAATTATTAGTATACCAAGAGGTTCTTCTTTATTCCGTCATCAAACACTCGCAATGAATTAGCTAATTTATGAGTTTTCAACTTATCAGCTAATATCTTAACGTTTAATGGCCTCCGAAGCTTCAAGATGCGACTCGTTAAAAGATACGTAAATATAGCGTTGCGCTTAAGAGAGCTACACATACTTTGTAACAGCTTTGTGTTGAAAAAAAAACAAGAAATCAACAGTTACGGTAAACGCGCGGATAATAGGCTAAAATGTGAGACAAGCAAAAAGCGTTTCATGATCAAGGAATACATTCAATTCGCGGATCGGTCATGCTTCGCCGCCTGGATCGATCGCAACATCGTTCGATCGGCCATACTTTCTCTGCGGGCACTTGCCAGAAATCAGCGGTATCTGGTTATCGGCCAGCGATCCGGATTCATCATTCGCTTAATAACAAGAAGGTATAACGATTTTTTTTCCTGTCGACTTAATTCAAACGCGCCATAATTCGCCACGATTCGACAAACTTATGTATCATATATTTGAAAGCCGAAAGAATATCAACGCGATAATTTAAAAAATTATAATTTGTATATATATCACGAAATTAATTTTATACTTCACACACAAGAAATTATATATTTTAATGAAATTATATTATTATTTGCGAATACACGGAAAGAACAGCTTGTTGAAATTTAAAAATTAGATAGGAAAAAATTATCTCAAATAAATACAAAATTATCTAAGACACTAGTTGCTAAAATGTCACTTTTTGCATTGTTTATCATGTCAAAAGTTCCTACGTAATTATTTTGATAATCCAACAAAATTGTTTTCAGATCTGTATCCAGCTAAATTTTGTAATAGTTCAACAAAATCATTCTGTGCAGATAAAAATTTCTAAGGTAAAGCGATTTTCAAAATATACAACTGAAATAATTTGTTGCATCATATGGAACTGAGAATAAAGTGATAAATCATTAGAGAAAGAGTAAATTAATTGCCACTTTCGAAACATTTTATTAGGCAACATTAATTAATCTTATTACAGGACATTATATTATTTATTTCATTTTTCATAACAACAGTTGTCGCGACGACATGTTATGTATGTCACACGTTAGTGCTAAGTAAGAAATTAATTGCAGCTTGTGACACGAAGTCACGGTAATTCGCGCCGGGTAAGGTCATAGATAGAAACAAATCGTGATCCGGACACACAGAAACATCGGTTCAATGCACCTGTCGTGATCGCGCCAGGAAAGGGCTCGACACAGAGGCAACTCGTGACGACATTTACGCGATTACGTCCCCGCATGGCGTCCTCCTTTTCCCGTGGCGCGCGGTGTAGCTGGCAACACTAGTTAACGCTCACGCACTTGCATCGGCGATCGGCCACAGTGAGTGATAATCGCGGAGTAGGTCACCGGAACAGCGCCTTTAGCAATCTGCGTTCTTCGCTACCTTTGCCGTTTGCGTGCACACATTCGCGTATGCACACGCTCGCACACGTCCCCATAGGTGATTCTACGTATCGCGCGTTTACGCTTACGTTTAGACCGTAGAAAATAGGTATTAATTGTATGCGAACCCTAAAGCAATTTCCGTTGCTCCGAGTACTCTTCACTCCCCCGAAAATGAACTTAGGACAAAAACGATTTAACGATCTAGCATTTCATCGCGGGTTCCTCAACAGACAAATAGGTTTTATTGTAGCTATATTGCATCTCGGAGCGGTAGGTACATATATTGAAGAATTGCGGAATGCGTGGTGTCTGGATAAAAAATTTCATGTAAAAGTTATATGGCTGTACACAGAATTAATTCGATGCTGTAGATCATTCGCGGGTAGCTTTGTGAAAACCGAGAAAAAAATGTCAAATTTTATTTTTGAAATATTCGTCATGAGTGCACGGTAAAGTGAGCACAGCTTTACATTTTATCGCATGTAACGCGATTTTATTTTGTGCTTTAAAACGTGCATTTTATGCTTTTTATATCTTTCCTGCGTTTTTTTAATTTCTTTTTTATATATATATTTTTTTTATTTGAAGCTCTCGTTGTGGGTATTTATATCAAATGTTAAAGCGTTTCTATTTCCGGCCGATCATCGTCGCTCGATTAAATCAAAAACTCGTTTGCCTCAAACGCATTTTGCACCACTAGCCCGGCCTTACATTTTATTATCACAAATGGTGAAACTCTTGCGAGCACGAAGTCTCCAGACATCATTAACACGGTCCCTCCGATTGCAATTAACCTTTGTCTACGGGAAGATAAATACAAGCGATTGTTAGAAAACTATAAGGAGCTGAGAGGCGAGCGTGATAAAAAAAACCGAGTCAGGAAGTCATCCGTGTGATGGGAAATGTGGCTCCGTTTACGCAGGAAGTGCATACACGAATCGCGCATTCATGAGAAACTCTTAAAAACATCGTTTTCCGACTGAACGTTCCAATTACATTATGTGCATAAATTAAATGGTTGCACTCCTTTATCGTTTTTCGCTTGAAATTACAAATACGTCCAAAGTATGTGCGAGAACATTGAATTCTAGCGCGACACATTGTTTCTCCCTTATTTAATTTAAAAAGAACACTTACACGGGGAAACTTGATCAATAAAAATTTACGATTGTGAAAAGTATCCCTATAAATAACTAGAACTGCCGTAATTCGTTTTTGTAAAAGGAAAAGGTGGGCAAGCTAGCTTAAACCAGTTGGCTGAATCTTATCCGTGACTCTCGCTCGTTTATTTCCCACTTAATTAATGAACGCGTGCAAGTACTGTTGCAAATCCGACGATCCGCGAAGAAATGTATCGCTTTAATGGCTGCAAGCTAAAGTTAGTGTGAACCATTAAGTAATAGATTAATACAGGTTGAAAATTGCGACCACATAATTATCAGCTGATTAACATATCCGCTCACATAACTCGTTACGTATATGTGATAGTAGTGTTGCTGTGATATAACGAGCCACACACAAGCAATTTGATAAAAAAATTTATCCGTAACGGTCATTCGTAGATCGCTCGATAAATCACGTTTATCTCGTGAAAGACAAACACCTTTTTTCGAAACAATATATATCTAATTTTTTTTCCAACAAGTTTGTGATAAATTAATATTTATCGCGTATTTAGCACCATTCAAATGGAAATAACATATTATGGAATGCTTGGAATGGATTCCGATTCAAATTATTCGATTATTTCTTAGATTTTTATTAGAACTGTTACGTTTGACAACTTCGAAGATTTGAAGCTTTGAATTAATTAACTGTTCAAAGTTCAGATGTGCCTTTAAAGCTTCGAAGTTCTAAGTTAAACTTTAAACCTTCGAAAAATATATTTATGCGAATAGAAAAAAATGAGAATATATTTGTGATATATTTGTATATTTTTTAATGAAAATGTATATGTGTCATATTAATTATATTAAATTAATAATTATCTACTTTTTATTCTTTGAAGATCGAAGCATTGAAGTTTCGAAGGTTCGAACATTCGAAGTTTCGATCATTGAAGTTTTTAATGTCTTAGCTTCAAAGTTTACCAATCCTAATTTCTATTGTGTTTTCTAGGGAATAGGACTACAGAAATATCTACAGAAATAGGAATCCATTCCAAACAGTTCCATAATGTGTCTAGGGCAATTAAGAATGTCGGCAACAACTGACATTAATCGGAAATAATGATGATACGGCGGAAGGGTGGAGTCACGGTGAGAGGTGCCGAATTACGTAGAAAGTCGCGAGCATATAATGATTATTGCCCTCCGTAAAGGAGTGGAAAGTCAAGCTGCTATTTTTAACATGACACAATATTTGCGGATATGAAATCGGCGATCATACGGGCGAGTCTTCAGCAGCAACAACGTATGCACGTTGATTCTGTTGAAACTGTCAATATATAGACAGCGGGATGTATATTCAACGCCTCAGGGATATCCCGGGATACATGTGGGAAATTTTACAGAGAATATCGTGGCAGTACATGTATACTTTGTTACAACATAAAATTCGATTGTCCCGTGGAATTGTATATTTGAAGTACAAATTCGGCGACCAATAGTTCGAAAAGCCGTTCACAAAAATCCGTAATTTTATCTGCATCATTTTGACCGATGGGGACCCCGTAAAAAAAAAAAGAGAATATTTATGTGCAAAATGCGCGCTTATAACAGCGTAAAATTATATATTTAAATATCAATTTTTTCAAATCATAAGGGAGAAAGTATATGTAAAATATGCATTGCGTGTCGCTGTACACATATTTCCGCGTTGCTTGTTTATCACCCAGAATACCAGCAGCGCATACACACCAAGATTAATGCGGGGAAAATGTTATGTAATAGCGCGACATATAATAGACACATCGTATCCTACGCCGAAAAGATCGATCATTCGAGATAACGCCGGCAAAGACGCGACATATACACATGATCGGGGACATTATTAGAAAAGTACACTGAGAAAAAAATGATTGTAATTACTATATTTAGTTCTAGTCTGTAGTCATTTTTGGGGGACAAACTATATATTTATAATTGTTTTAATCATATAGTCAATTAATAATAGTCACACACATGCATTGCTTAAAAATCTTTAATTTTTCCTTAATATATTTTTTAGTTATTATTGCCACAAATATAAGTGAATTTAAGAAAATGAGTTGTATTCACTGCAATTGCAACTGTATTTACTAAATAAAAATGTTTATTTTATGTACCATTTATATCTTGATATTTGTACTGTATGAACATTTAAAATTATCACAATTTGTACAATTTTTCATATTATATGAGAGAACTATATATATAGTTATTATTACTAACATTATTTAGTAGTAATAATCACTAAAATGAAGCTTTTAACGATTATTTTATTATGCAATTATAATCACATATTCCAAACACTTTTTTCTGAGTGCGACGACCGAGGATATCGAAGATACGTTAGATTAAGGCAACGAGGTCGCGTGCCACCGGTGGTGGCAGAATGGTTATACGCGGAGATGTTAGAAAATTGTAGCTTTCGACATCCATCAATCAGGAAGCAGTGAATAATCATTTTTGGATATCGTAAGACGTTGTTATCCGACGAGATTATTAGTTTCATGACGCGATATTTCTTTCTTTAATCGACGAGCGTGAATCGCTGATGTTGCATCAATATTAGTGCGTGTATCGCGTCGAAGATGAAAAAAATAAAGAAAAAAATCTTACGTTACGAAATATTAAATTTTTGCACAGAATTCTTCATATTTGTCAAATAGAGTTAAAATCATTTTCATTCTTCTTTTTAAAAAAGAACTTTCTAATTTTATTATAAAGTGCTTGATAAAAAACGACAAACTTATTGCACCAGTGTTTTAGTGTTATCCACCTAATGTTTTCAATTTACAATATAATATCAGGTCATATCTTCGAAAACGTATCGCCAAAAAATTACTACGTAAAACGCTTGGAAATTATTTCTTTATAATTACTCATAATTATTCTGTTTCTCATTAACGATAACATTATTTTTAAATAGTTATTTGCCTTTTTTTATTCGGTCGCTCCTCACTCTATATTAAAAGAAAAGTATTTGAATATTTGTGACTATTATATAATTACATGATAAAATAATTATAATTAGGAGCTCTATTTTTACTATAATGTTAGTAATTTCGTTTATGGTTATACAAAACAAATATATAGCTGGTAAACTAAAAATGATTACAAATTGAAGTTAAAGTATGATAATCATTTTTTTCTCTCAGTGTACACTCAAAAAAATACTAAATTTTTAAAATAAATATTTATAACGTAAACATATTTATTGGATATAAAAACCATTAATTTGATTAAATCATTTTTTTATCCAGTAAATATTTACTAATTGTTTACTTAATACTATTCAAAGAACACTATCTAAAGGATGCGTTAAGATTTAATAAATTTTTTTCAGTGACCCACAGTTTCCATTATAAAACCATGAATGCCGGTGACAAACAGGGATGCAGCATGCGGATGCAGAAAACGGATCGACGGAATGGACACGACGAGCAACACACAGCGAACGATGAACGATCGTTAATCACATCATCAATAAGTTCATGACCACCTATTAAATACGGAGGCGTAGAATCGGCCAGGGGGCTCCTCGTACCAGTTGGGAACAACATAAATCGCGAATCCCTCGCGATTAGAATCGGATGCCAAGTGTGCTAAGTATCCTAGAATGTCCCTGTACGTCGCCTGCACCGGGAACACCTTCGATGTGAATATAACGAGCCTCAGGTATTTACCTCTTGAAAGAGGTAGAGAAACTCATCGACTGCTGCATTCAAATCACGCAGTTAAGGTAGGAAACTCGTGTGCAGCAATTAACCCATTTATCGAACCTAGCATGAGGTAAATATTAAGCAACGGGAGAGAGAAACAATTGTCTTACAATATAGATCTCATGAACGGATTCATCAACTTTCTAAAAATGAGCGTTTCGAACGTTTGGCTGTAATTAGAGTCATTTAATGCCACGTAATCACGGTGGATCGTATTTTAACAACTTGAAATCGACTTGTGTGACTCGAAGATAAAATAAAGAAAATGGAACATTTCCGTATATATTTAAAGTGACAAGTATTTAAATCGAATGTCGATAAATAATAAATTATCATTTTAAGATAATTAATAATTAATAAAATATTTTATTACAATTTATCAATTATTCAATCTATGATGATCCACTTAGAAATCCGTTTCGAAATTTGTTTAAAAATAATTTTAACCCATTTAGACACTATTATATATACATATACTTAATTAGTGTCAGAATAAAATTCCATTTATAATTTATATGTTGTATAATA